>NW_027422735.1:5000-252699 GCF_048934315.1 Petromyzon marinus
TGTGGTGGATCGTGGTGGTGGTGGTGTTTAGCTGGTGGCAGTGGTGGTAGCATTCTTGGTGGTGGTGGCGTTGTTGGTGGTGTTGTTGGTGGTGGTGGTGGCATTGGTGGTGGTGTTGCTGGTGGTGGTGGCATTGGTGGTGGTGTTGCTGGTGCATCATGGCGGTGGTGTTCAGTGGGTGTTAGCGGTGGTGGTGGTGGTGGTGGTGTCGTTCAGTGTGTGTTAGTGGTGTTGGTGGTGGTGTTCAGTTGGTGGTGGTGGTGTTGGTGGTGGTGTCGTTCAGTGGGTGGGTGTTAGCGGTGGTGGTGGTGGTGTCGTTCAGTGGGTGGTAGCGGTGGTGGTGTTGGTGGTGGTGTCGTTCAGTGGGTGTTAGCGGTGGTGGTGTCGTTCAGTGGGTGTTAGCGGTGTTGGTGTTGGTGGTGGTGTTGTTCAGTGGGTGTTAGCGGTGGTGGTGTTGGTGCTGGTGTCGTTTAGTGGGTGTTAGCGGTGTTGGTGTCGTTCAGTGGGTGTTAGCGGTGTTGGTGTTGGTGGTGGTGTCGTTCAGTGGGTGTTAGTGGTGGTGTTGGTGGTGGTGTCGTTCAGTGGGTGTTAGCGGTGGTGTTGGTAGTGGTGTCGTTCAGTGGGTGTTAGCGGTGGTGGTGTTGGTGGTGGTGTCGTTCAGTGGGTGTTAGCGGTGGTGGTGTTGGTGGTGGTGTCGTTCAGTGGGTGTTAGCGGTGGTGGTGGTGTTGGTGGTGTTGTCGTTCAGTGGGTGTTAGCGGTGGTGGTGTTGGTGTCGTTCAGTGGGTGTTAGCGGTGGTGGTGTCGTTCAGTGGGTGTTAGCGGTGGTGGTGTTGGTGGTGGTGTCGTTCAGTGGGTGTTAGCGGTGGTGGTGTTGGTGGTGGTGTCGTTCAGTGGGTGTTAGCGGTGGTGGTGGTGTTGGTGGTGTTGTTCAGTGTGTGTTAGCGGTGGTGGTGGTGGTGGTGTCGTTCAGTGGGTGTTAGCGGTGGTGGTGTTCGTGGTGGTGTTGTTCAGTGGGTGTTAGCGGTGGCGTCAGCGATGTGCTCCAGCTCGTCGAGGTACCGCTGTCTCAGCGACCCCAGGTACGAGGCCAGGCCGGCTCCGTCCAGCCGCGAGTGTCGCGCCGCCTGGCCCAGCCTCGTCGCGAGGCGGTGGACGGCCGCTCGGTGCAGCACGGGCGCGGAGTCGGCCTGACGCTCCATCTGGGGGGGGTCGCGGAGGGGTCACGGGCGGCGGGGGGTCACGGGCGGGTCTCGAGGGGGTCGCGGCGGGGGTGTCAGCGGGGGTCAGCGTCGTTACCCAGCTCTTGCCGCCGATCCGCGCCAGCAGCCCCGTGGCGTCGCGCAGCAGGGAGGGCGGCAGCGATGACAGCGTGGCCATTTCCAGACCTGGACGCGGGGCACGCGGGGGGGGAGGGGGAGGAGGAGAGGGAGGAGGAGGGGGGGGGGAAGGCGACGGCTTCTTCTTCACGATGTTTGAGGCGCCGGCGGCCTCGGCAGGGCCATCCCCGCTCTGTGCCGCGATGCGTTTTTCCGGGCCGAGGGGTTTCCCCCCTCCCACTACCGGGACCTCGTGGAAATGCTCGGCAAATCTGAAAACCTGTTCCCTGGGGATCGGAGATCGGGTCACCGTTCTTTCCCCCAATGATGGTAATCGGTTGTGGCGCCGCAGGTTACTTTCTTGATGGGAGTTAAATAGAGATTTGTGATCGCGGGCCACTGATGCAGACTCCATCTCCTCGGCAACCCGCGACCGCCACCCATCCTTGCGGCGCCTCGCGGCTCTCCGAACCTCCGAGCGAGGGCTGCGGTAAGCCTCCTCATTCTCCGACGTGGGATTCTGTAGCCGATGACAGTGGGCCTGTCGCCATCCTGAACACCTCCTCTTGTCAGCCAGGGTCTCTGGGGAGGTCTGGACCGCGTACCCAAAGCAGCCATTTCAGCTGCATGAGTCACAGTCCTAAACCTCGCCCATTTACCCTCGACATCAGGAGGAGTGGGGGACGATGCCAATCCCAGCCGGCAGAGCATGCCACTAAGGGTTTGAATGGGGTCCTGGATGTACACCCACCACCGGAGTGAAAGAATTGCAGGTGCATCTTACAGATTACAAGTCGATGGTCAGTGGGCAGATCAGCTCCACGGTAGGTCCTGGTGTCAAGGACATGGGCTCGCATCCGCTGGTCCGTCACTATGTAGTCCAGCAGATGTTCTTGCTTGGACCCGGCATGCATCCATGATGTTGTGTGGATGCGGCGATGCCGGAACAGCGTGTTGGTATTTACAAGCCCATGGGCTGCACAAAAATGTAGCAGCCTCCTGCCGTTGTTATTGAGCTGGTCTGGCCCATGCCTTCCAATCACTCCAGACCAGGTGCATCATGACCAACTCGGGCATTCACCCAACAAGATGACTATCCCGAGGGGCCACTTTAGCTCGCACCTGTGACAGGAGGTCATAGAAGGCATCTGACTCATCGGCCTTGCCTGGATCCCTCCACGGATGTTCGTCTTCGGTGGGGGCATAAGTAACCACGACCACCACTCCTCACCTCCGGTTGTTGGGAAGGCGAGCCCAAAGTAGCCTGGAGCTTACAGCTTCCCACACCTCACCGCCACGCTCCCACGCCCCCTTCATTCTTTTGTTTAGAAGAAGAGCCACTCCCTGTTGTTTGGCAGTCTCCTGCCGTGAGAAGAGGACTGTTCACCCCTCATGGTGGTAGGAGCCAGAGCCGGTCCACCGGACCTCCTGAATACCAGAGATCCAGGCGGTACCGGTCCAGCTCCCGACAGAGGAGTGGCAGCCTCTCCTCCGCAGTGAGCGTTCGAACATTCCACGTGGCCACCCGTAGTGGTTTTTCGTTGTTTCTGGAGGAGCCCCGAGGGTAGATATTCAGTCTTCTGGCTCCGCCAAATGGGGTTTGGTCAGGAGACGTCATAGACGCCTGTCCCCCCGGGGCCTCCGGCACAAGCTTATTAGTTACATATTTCAGTTTAACTCGTGGTTTCGTGGTAATTAATTGAAGGTGGAAGGGTTACCAGCCCCTCGCACCTGTCCAGAGCCCCCGTTTAGCCCCTGTGGTGGATGCATTTGCCATGAGGGGAGGAGCCAATCAAAATTGGATCTCGCCCCAAAGCACTGTCCACGACAGAGTTGCCCATCCGGCACCGCGAGGAGGTAGGGGGTTGTTTTGCCGGACCACACACACACACACACACGTACACACACACGTACACACACACACACGTACACACACACACGCGTAGTACCGTAGTGCGTGTCCGGCGTGTGCCCCTGCACCAGCTTGTACGTGCACGTCACACGTGGCACCGTCCGCGAGTCGTCGGCACCAGCGGCTTTACCGTCACGACGGCCGGCCCAGGGCAGCTGCTGCTGCTGCTGATTGCGCGACTCCACCAGGAAGTGGCTGTTGGAGACGTTGGGGTAGAGGGTGGAGAGGTGGCTCAGCTCCAGGTGGTGGGTGGCGAAGATGGTGAACGTCTGGGGGAGGGGGGGGAGACACACAGGGGTGGTGAGGGTGGTGAGGGTGGTGAGTGGTGAGTGTGAGTGGTGAGTGTGGTGAGTGTGAGTGGTGAGTGTTTGTGGTGAGTGTGAGTGGTCACCACCTTGCGCTGCAGGAGACACTCACAGACCGAGTGACAGATCCCCAGGGCCTCGTGGACCCCGGTGCCCCTCCCGAGCTCGTCGATGATCACCAGAGAGCGGTCGGTGGCTGTGCGAACTATGTAGTTCACCTGGGGTCATGGGGGTCACCGGGGGTCACCCACCCACTCACCCACCTACACACCCACCCACTCACCAACTCACTCACTCACTCACCCACCCACTCACACACCCAATCACCAACCCAATCACCCACCTACCCAACCACTCACCCACCCACTCACCCACCCACTCACACATCCACTCACCCACCCACTCACACACCCACTCACCAACCCACTCACCCACCTACCCAACCACTCACCCACCCACTCACCAACCCACTCACACACTCACCCACCCACTCACACACTCACCCACCAACCCACTCACCAATCCACTCACCCACCCACCCACTCACCCACCCTCTCACTCCCCACCCACCTCTCTCATCTCGATGGTGAAGGTGGAGGAGAGTGGCTGGATGTCGTCGTCCACACCGATGCGAGTGAAGATCTGATCAGCGATCCTCACGCAGGCAAAGTCGGCTGGTACGAAACAACCTGAAGCAGTGGTAGCACCCAAACACTCACTCACTTACTTACTCACCTACTCACTCACTCACTCAAACACTCACTCACTTACTTACTCACCTACTCACTCACTCAAACACTCACTCATTTACTTACTCACCTACTCACTCACTCACCCAAACACTCACTCACTTACTTACTCACCTACTCACTCACTCAAACACTCACCTACTCACTTACTCACCTACTCAATCACCCACTCACTCACTTACTCACCCACTCACTCACCTACTCACTCAATCACCCACTCACTCACTCACCTACTCACTCACTCACCTACTCACTCACTCACCTACTCACTCACTCAAACACTCACCTACTCACTCACTCACCTACTCACTCACTCACTCACCCACTCACTCACTCACCCACTCACTCACCCACTCAATCACTCACCCACTTACTCACCCACTCAATCACTCACCCACTCACTCACCCACCCACTCAATCACTCACCCACTCACTCACCCACCCACCCACTCAATCACTCACTCACCCACTCACTCAAACAGTCACTCACCCACCCACTCACTCACTCACTCACTGACTCACCCACTCAATCACTCACCCACTCACTCACCAACTCACTGACTCACTCACCCAATCACTCACCCACTCACCCACTCACTCACTCACCAACTCACTCATTCACCAACTCACCCACCCACTCACCAACCAACTCACTCACCAACTCACCCACCCATTCACCAACTCACTCACCCACCGACTCACTCACTCACCAACTCACCCACCCACTCACCAACTCACTCACTCACCCACCCACTCACTCACTCACCAACTCACCCACCCACTCACCAACTCACTCACTCACCCACTCGCTCACTCACCAACTCACTCACCCACTCACCAACTCACTCACTCACTCACCCACCCACTCACTCACCAACTCACCCCCCCCCACCCACTCACCGATCTGTGCCATCACCTGGCAGAGTGCCACCTGTCTCAGCAGCGTGGACTTGCCGCTGTTGTTGGGCCCCGTGACAACGAGGAAGTTTGAGGCGTCCGACAGGAAGACGTCGTTAGGCACCAGCGGCCAGCCCAGCACCCGCTCCAGGATGGGGTGGCGAGCCCCCTTGAGGGCCAGCGTGTCAGAGAATTCCGGACGGACTGCAGCTCACCACAGACAGCGGGGGGGAGGTCACGGGGGGGAGGTCACGGAGGGGGAGGTCACGGGGGGGGAGGAGGTCACGGGGGGGGGAGGTCACAGGAGGGAGGTCACGGGAGCGGAGGTCACGGGGGGTGAAGGTCACGGCGGCGGAGGTCACGGGGGGAGGTCACGGGGGTGACGATCACGGGGGGAGGTCACGGGGGGTGAAGGCCACTCACTCACCCACCCACCCACTCACCCACTCACTCACTCACTCCCTCACTCACCCACTCACGCACTCAATCACCCACCCACTCACCCACTCACTCACCCACTCACTCACCCACCCACCGACTCACTCACCCACTCACCCACTCACTCCCTCACTCACTCACCCACCCACTCACTCACCCACTCACTCACCCACTCACTCATCCACCCACCCACCGACTCACTCACCCACTCACTCACCCACTCACTCCCTCACTCACTCACCCACCCACTCAGCCACCCACTCACCCACCCACCCACCCACTCACTCACCCACCCACTCACCCACCCACCCACCGCGTACCGGACTTGGTGAGCGTGGTGCGGTGAGCGAATGCCAGCAGCATGTCCACCATGGACACTGCGTCAGCAAGCTTGTAGAGACACACAATGTCCTCCCGGATCTCCGCAAACAGCTTGGACAACACCCTGGGCACGGAGACAGAGCGGGGGTCACCCTCCCCTCCCCAAAGGGTGTTGTGTAAAGAGTAGTGTACAGTAGTGTATAGTGTAGTGCATAGTGTAGTGTACAGTAGAGTATAGTGTAGTGTATAGTGTAGTGCATAGTGTAGTGTAGTAGTGTATAGTAATGTATAGTGTAGTGTACAGTAGTGTATAGTGTAGTGCATAGTGTAGTGTATAGTGTACAGTAGTGTATAGTGTAGTGTATAGTATATAGTGTACAGTAGTGTATAGTGTAGTGTATAGTGTAGTGCATTGTGTAGTGTATAGTGTACAGTAGTGCATAGTGTAGTGTATAGTGTAGTGTATAGTAGTGTATAATGTAGTGTATAGTGTAGTAGTGTATAGTGTAGTGTATAATGTAGTGTATAGTAGTGTATAGTGTAGTGTATAGTAGTGTATAGTGTAGTGCATAGTGTAATGTACAGTGTACAGTAGTGTATAGTGTAGTGTATAGTAGTATAGTGTAGTGTATAGTGTAGTGTATAGTAGTGTATAGTGTAGTGTATAGTAGTGTATAGTGTAGTGTATAGTAGTGCATAGTGTAGTGTATAGTGTAGTGTATAGTAGTGTATAGTGTAGTGTATAGTGTAGTGTATAGTGTAGTGTATAGTAGTGTATAGTGTAGTGTATAGTGTAGTGTATAGTGTAGTGTATAGTAGTGTAGTGTATAGTGTAGTGTATAGTAATGTATAGTGTAGGGTATAGTGTAGTGTATAGTAGTGTATAGTGTAGGGTATAGTATAGTGTATATTGTAGTGTATAGTAGTGTATAGTGTAGTGTATAGTGTAGTGTATAGTGTAGTGTATATTGTAGTGTATAGTGTAGTGTATAGTGTAGTGTATAGTGTAGTGTATATTGTGGTGTATAGTGTAGTGTATAGTGTAGTGTATAGTGTAGTGTATAGTAGTGTATAGTGTAGTGTATAGTGTAGTGTATAGTGTAGTGTATAGTGTAGTGTATAGTAGTGCAGGGCATAGCCAGGGGGTTCCTCTGCAACCCCCACAGGTAGACGGGGCAGTGAGTGGAGGAACAGATGGAGACTAGTCCACCACACTCTGCCTGGGGTAGGGGTGTTCTCTCACACGTTGGACATGAGGTAAATCTCCTCCACGGCCTCCTGGCTGCGGCAGTTCAGCCTCATGAGGTCCATGGTGGTGTAGCTGAGAAGGTTCCCACGTTTGCTCACCTGGTGAGTGAGGGGTGGTGAGTGGTGAGTGAGGGGTGGTGAGTGGTGAGTGAGGGGTGTGGTGAGTGGTGAGTGAGGGGTGGTGAGGGGTGGTGAGTGGTGAGTGAGGGGTGTGGTGAGTGGTGAGTGAGGGGTGGTGAGTGAGGGGTGGTGAGTGGTGAGTGAGGGGTGGTGAGTGGTGAGTGAGGGGTGGTGAGTGAGTGGTGAGTGAGGGGTGAGTGAGGGGTGAGTGAGTGGTGAGTGAGGGGTGGTGAGTGGTGAGTGAGTGGTGGTGAGTGGTGAGTGAGGGGTGGTGAGTGGTGAGTGAGGGTGGTGAGTGGTGAGTGAGGGGTGTGGTGAGTGGTGAGTGAGGGGTGGTGAGTGGTGAGTGAGGGGTGAGTGAGGGGTGAGTGAGTGGTGAGTGAGGGTGGTGAGTGGTGAGTGAGAGTGGTGAGTGGTGAGTGAGTGGTGGTGAGTGGTGAGTGAGGATGGTGAGTGGTGAGTGAGTGGTGGGGAGTGGTGAGTGAGGGTGGTGAGTGGTGAGTGAGGGTGGTGAGTGGTGAGTGAGAGTGGTGAGTGATGGGGTGAGTGGTGGTGAGTGGTGAGTGAGGGGTGGTGAGTGGTGAGTGAGGGGTGAGTGAGGGGTGGTGAGTGGTGAGTGAGTGGTGGTGAGTGAGTGGTGGTGAGTGGTGAGTGAGGGGTGGTGAGTGGTGAGTGAGTGGTGGTGAGTGAGTGGTGGTGAGTGGTGAGTGAGGGGTGGTGAGTGAGGGGTGGTGAGTGGTGAGTGAGGGGTGGTGAGTGGTGGTGAGTGAGGGGTGGTGAGTGGTGAGTGAGGGGTGGTGAGTGGTGAGTGAGGGTGGTGAGTGGTGAGTGAGGGGTGGTGAGGGGTGAGTGAGGGGTGTGGTGAGTGGTGCGCTGAGTGGTGAGTGAGGGGTGGTGAGTGAGGGGTGTGGTGAGTGGTGGGGTGAGGGGTGAGACTCACACATAGACACATAGACTCACGCATAGACACATAGACTCACACATAGACTCACACATAGACACATAGACTCACACATAGACTCATAGACTCACACGTAGACACACACATAGACACATAGACTCACACATAGACACATAGAATCACACATAGACACAGACTCACACGTAGACACATAGACTCACACATAGTTCACACATAGACACATAGACTCACACAAAGACACATAGACTCACAGATAGACACAGACTCACACATAGGCTCACACCTAGACACATAAACTCACACATAGACTCTGGGTCTATGAGTGGTGAGTCTGTGAGTGGTGAGTCTATGAGTGGTGAGTCTGTGAGTGGTGAGTCTGAGTCTCTGTGTGATGAGTCTATGCGTCTCTGCGTGGTGAGTCTATGGGTCTCTGTGTGGTGAGTCTATGGGTCTCTGTGTGGTGAGTCTGCGGGTCTCTATGTGATGAGTCTATGGGTCTCTGTGTGATGAGTCTATGGGTCTCTATGTGATGAGTCTATGGGTCTCTGTGTGAGTCTATGAGTCTCTGTGTGATGAGTCTGTGGGTCTCTGTGTGGTGAGTCTGTGAGTCTCTGTGTGATGAGTCTGTGAGTCTCTGTGCGATGAGTCTATGAGTCTGTGTGGTGAGTCTATGGGTCTCTGTGTGGTGAGTCTGTGGGTCTCTGTGCGATGAGTCTATGGGTCTCTGTGCGATGAGTCTATGAGTCTCTATGTGATGAGTCTATGAGTCTCTGTGTGGTGAGTCTGTGGGTCTCTGTGCGATGAGTCTATGGGTCTCTGTGCGATGAGTCTATGAGTCTGTGTGGTGAGTCTGTGAGTCTCTGTGTGATAAGTCTGTGAGTCTCTGTGCGATGAGTCTATGAGTCTGTGTGGTGAGTCTATGGGTCTCTGTGTGGTGAGTCTGTGGGTCTCTGTGCGATGAGTCTATGGGTCTCTGTGCGATGAGTCTATGAGTCTCTATGTGATGAGTCTATGAGTCTCTGTGTGGTGAGTCTGTGGGTCTCTGTGCGATGAGTCTATGGGTCTCTGTGCGATGAGTCTATGAGTCTGTGTGGTGAGTCTGTGAGTCTCTGTGTGATGAGTCTGTGAGTCTCTGTGCGTTGACCTTGATGAAGACCTCTGGCAGACGCTGTTCGGGCTGCAGGGAGTGAGCGGACGTCTGGATGTAAAAGCCACGCAGGGCGCTGTAGCTCATGGACATGGGCAGGTTGTGAATCTCGGAGAGCTGTTTGATGATCTCTGGGAGAGAGAGAAAATGGGCAGGTTGTGAATCACGGAGAGCTGTTTGATGATCTCTGGGAGAGAGAGAATGGGCAGGTTGTGAATCTCGGAGAGCTGTTTGATGATCTCTGGGAGAGAGAGAATGGGCAGGTTGTGAATCACGGAGAGCTGTTTGATGATCTCTGGGAGAGAATGGGCAGGTTCTGAATCTCAGAGAGCTGTGTAATGGTCTCTGGGAGGGAGAGAATGGGCAGGTTGTGAATCACGGAGAGCTGTTTGATGATCTCTGAGAGAGAGAGAATGGGCAGGTTGTGAATCTCGGAGAGCTGTTTGATGATCTCTGGGAGAGAGAGAATGGGCAGGTTGTGAATCTCGGAGAGCTGTTTGATGATCTCTGGGAGAGGGAGAATGGGCAGGTTGTGAATCACGGAGAGCTGTTTGATGATCTCTGGGAGAGAGAGAATGGGCAGGTTCTGAATCTCGGAGAGCTGTGTGATGGTCTCTGGGAGAGAGAATGGGCAGGTTGTGAATCACGGAGAGCTGTTTGATGATCTCTGAGAGAGAGAATGGGCAGGGGAGAGAGGGGGAAGAGTGGGGGAGAAAGGAGGAGAGGGGGGGGGGAGATGATGGTGGAACCCACGACCTCCTGCGTACCAGGCGAGGTACTTGACATCTCGCAGCCACCGTGATGATGACGATGATGAGAGAGACACGCAAACTCCAAACGTAC
This sequence comes from Petromyzon marinus, assembly GCF_048934315.1. Taxonomy (NCBI): domain Eukaryota; kingdom Metazoa; phylum Chordata; class Hyperoartia; order Petromyzontiformes; family Petromyzontidae; genus Petromyzon; species Petromyzon marinus. The sequence continues at coordinate 15,220 of NW_027422735.1, forward strand.
AGCAGCAGGCGGTAGAGAGAGAGAGGAAGAGAGAGATACAAAGACGGCCGGGGAGGGCTACGGGTGGGTGAGCCGTGCCGTGCCTTCGATGCCTCCGACAGCCTCGGAGAGGATGCGCCGAGCGAGGTCCAGGAAGCCGTTGAGGCCGGGGCGCACGACGTGGCAGCGCCGTGTCCTGGCCGAGAGGAGGTTGCCCTTGCGGAAGGGCAAATCGTCGGTCAGCACCGTGCGCAGCTTGCCCAGGATCGCAGGGAACCTGGCACGGGGACAGCGGGGGAGGAGACGCGGTGGGGGTTGTGGTGTCGCCGCCGCCATCGACGCCGCCACCGTCGCCGACAACAACAACGACGACGACAACCGCCGTTCGCCACTAAGTGGCGATGACGTCACCACGACGCTTGTGCCAGGCCATGTGCACTTCAAGGCCACGTGAAGTGTTGAACGCACGCTGGCACGAAGGTCACGGGGCAGACCCAGGTGCCAGGGGGGGACTGACTGAGATGAGTGGCTGATGCACCACCTGTGCCCCCTACTGTGCCAACCCGCTGTGCTTTAGCCACCCGGCGCTCCGCTCGTTGTTGTGAGCGTCGCTCCTCCGCCCTCCGTTGTTGTTGGAGGGCGACTACCTCCAACTGCCCAGTAGCATCCTTCACGAGCCTCCTCCACTGAGTCCGATCTCGACACCGCTGGTACCAGTCATCGGCAAGTCCACTCAGCTCCACGTCCTCCTGTACCACGTCACTCCATCTTCTCTAGCCCCCTCGATCCGGCTGAACAAAAGCTGTTTCGGCATGTGATGGCTGGGCATGCGGGCTACATGGCCCAGCCAACGCAGTGTTGCCTGCCGGAGGAGCTCACCGATGGGACCTTGCCCAGATCTTTCAAGGATTTGTGAGCTCCTCACACAATCCAGCCAGGTTAAACCCAGGATGGATCGTAGACAGGCCAGCCTAAATGTTTCTAACCAGCAAAGATGTTCCCTTAGGGGGGTCCACGTTTCACAGGCATAGAGAAGGGAGGGAATGACTGTGGCCGAGAAGACCTGAAGCTTAGTGCGGAGCGACAGACCAGGTAGCTTCCACACAGCATTACGCAACCGATGAAAAGATAATGCCGCTTGACCGATTCCGAGTGCTGTTAAACCGGAGCCGGTCATGAGCACACTGCCCAGGTATGGGAAACTCTCCACTCTCCCCACAACTATCCCATCACCAATTGGAAGTTGTGGGGGTGGAGTGTCCGATGGCACAAAATACCCAGGCAAGTGCTTAGTTTCAGTGGGTAAGGCTCCACCTCTTAGTGGCAAGCTCCAGGTTCAGCAGCAGTGCCTCCAACTCCTCCTTTGAGTGAGCAGCAATTCCCAGATCATCGGCATACATTACATGGTTGAACAATCGGGAGCCATCCCTTGACCGCACCCGGGCATCGATCAGCCTCCCATTCTATCTGTACCAGATGGGAATTCCTCCGGTACAGCTACTGAAGACTTCACGAACTACGTGGTCAAAATAGATGTTTAATAATGTGGGAGCCAGAGGACATCCCTGCCGCACCCCAAGGTGTACAGGGAATGGCTCCGACTCCCGGCCACGTAGATTTGCCTGGGCCCGCTCACTATCATGAAGGTCCTTAATGATCATGAGCAGAGGGTCAGGGACTTCGAAAGCACGAAGAACAACCCAGAGCTCAGGCCTACTGATGGTGTCATAGGCCTTGGTCAGGTCAATAAAGCAGAGATGTAGGTCTTGTTGGAATTCCCTATACCTATACTGTAGCAGACGGACAGAAAATATGACATGTGCAGGAACGCCTTTTCCTGAAACCGCATTGGGGTTCCGCATGCCTCTTCTAAGCGTGCCTTGCACGGCGATGTTGAATAATCCTTGCCAGGACCTTTCCCGGCACACTGAGGAGTGAGATACCCCTGTAGTTGTTACAGTCTGTGCGGTCCCCCTTCTTAAAGAGGGGGACCACCAGGGCATTCTTCCAATCCTGCGGAACCCATCCAGTGGTCCAGACTTGTTATGATGTCATGTAGGACAGTTTGTGCACAAACGCCACCCTTCCTCAGCATTTTGCATGGGAGATCGTCTCTACCCGGTGCCTTTCCTGGTCTCAGACTCTGGATTGCCTTCAGTACTTCCTCAACAGATGGCACCTCAGCCAGCCACTCACAGGGGGTGACTTCTTCCAATATTTGAGGCACCGCAGCCTCAGTAGTGTCATCCCCACTTTGGCCCACGATGTTTTCCAGGTTGAGGGATTTTTCCTCCCCCAGGACCTCACAGAAATGCTCAGCAAATATGCAAACCTGTTCCTCGGGGTCGGAGATTTGGTCACTGTTCTTTCCCCTAATGATGGTAATAGGTGTGGCGCTGCAGGTTATATTTTTTTATGGAGTTAAAGAGCGATTTGTGATCGCGGGCCATTGAGGCAGACTCCATCTCCTCAGCAACCCGCGACCACCACCCATCCTTGCAGCACCTCACGGCTCTCCATACCTCCGAGCAAAGGTTACGGTAAGCCTCCTCATTCTCCGACGCGGGATGCTGTAGGCTATGAGAGTGGGCCTGTCGCTTTTTCTCAGCCAGCCTGAGCACCTCCACTGTCAGCCAAGGTCTCTGGGGAGGTCTGGACCGTGTACCCAAAGCAGCCATTGCAGCTGCATGAGCCACAGTCCTAAATCTCGCCCATTGTCCCTCGACATTAGGAGGAGTGGGGGACGATGCCAACCCCAGCCACACTGAGACCAGGCCACTATGGGTTTAAATGGGGTCCTGGGTGTACACCCACCACCGGAGTGGAAGAATGGCAGGCGCATCTTACAGATGACTAGTCGATGGTCAGTGGGCAGATCAGTACCACGGTAGGTCCTGGTGTCAAGGACATGGGCCCGCATTCGCTGTTCCGTCACTATGACATCCAGTAGATGGCCTTGCTTAGACCCGGCATGCATCCATGATGTTGTGTGGATGCGCCGATGCCGGAACAGCGTGTTGGTAATTATAAGCCCATGGGCTGCACACAAATCTAGCAACCTCCTGCCGTTGTTATTGAGCTGATCTGGCTCATGCCTTCCAATCACTCCAGACCAGGTGTCAGCATCATGACCAACTCGGGCATTGAAGTCACCCAACAAGATGACTCTATCCCGAGGGTCCACTTTAGCTAGCACCTGTGACAGGAGGTTATAGGAGGCATCTGACTTATGCCTGCATCCTTCCACGGATGTTCATCTTCGGTGGGGGCATAACTAACCATGACCACCACTCCTCACCTCTGGTTGATGGGAAGGCGAGCCCAAAAAGTAGCCTGGGGCTTACAGCTTCCCACACCTCACCACCACGCTCCCACGCCCCCTTCATTCTTTTGTTTAGAAGAAGAGCCACTCCCTGTTGTTTGGTAGTCTCCTCCCCTGAGTAGAAGACTGTCCACCCCTCACGGTGGCAGGAGCCAGAGCCGGTCCACCGGACCTCCTGATTACCACAGAGATCCAGGCGGTACCGGTCCAGCTCCCGACAGAGAAGTGGCAACCTCTCCTCCGCAGTGAGCATTCGAACATTCTACGAGGCCATCCGTAGTGGCTTTTCGTTGTTAAAGGAGGAGCCCCGAGGGGAAGGATTCAGTCTCCTGGCTCCGCCAAATGGGGTTTGGCCAGGAGACGTCATAAATGCCTATCCCCCCGGGGCCTCCGGCACAAGCTTATTAATTACATTTTTCATTCATGGTTTGGTGATAATTAATTTAACGTAGATGGGTTACCAGCCCCTCGCACCCATGCAGAGCCCCCAATTGGCTGCTGTGGTGGCTACAAACGTCATTAAGGGAAAAGCCAAAAATCTAAATAGGCCCTCCCCCCATGGCACTGCCCACCACAGCGTTGCCATCCGGTACCAACGAGGAGGTAGGGGGTTGTTTTTGCCACCGTCACAACCCTCACCATCACCACCATCACCCTCACCACCGTCACCACCATCACCACCATCACCACCACCACCCACACCACCACCCCCACTACCACCACCACCACCACCACTACCACCGTCACCACCATCACCCCCACCACCACCCACACCTCCACCCCCACCACCACCACCACCACCGTCACCACCCCCACCATCACCACCACCTCCTCCACCACCCCCACCCACACCACCACCACCACCACCTCCTCCACCACCATCACCCCCACCACCACCACCCCCACCACCACCCCCACCACCACCACCTCCTCCACCACCATCACCCCCACCACCGTCACCACAGTCACCACCTCCACCACCACCACCAGCCTGGTCTCCTCGTCACCTGCAGTCCAACAGGGAGCTCTGGTAGGCTGTCAGCAGTGGAGTCTTGCAGGGGCTGAGCGCTCGCTGGGAACACAGCAGGGGAGAGATAGGTGAGGGTGACACCTGCACCTGTCACTCACCACTCACCACCTCACCACTCAACTCACCTCACCCTTCACTCAACACTCACCCACCCCTCACCAACCCCTCACCTCACCACTCACCTCACCTGCCACTCACCCTACCTGTGGGTGTTGTGGAGGCACCCCCAGTGGCAGCTGTCTCTGTGTGTGAGTCTGCTGTTGCCTAGGGGCACCCCCAGTGGCAGCTGTCTCTGTGTGTGAGTCTGCTGTTGCCTAGGGGCACCCCCAGTGGCAGCTGTCTCTGTGTGTGAGTCTGCTGTGGTCTAGGGGCACCCCCAGGGGCAGCTGTCTCTGTGTGTGAGTCTGCTGTTGCCTAGGGGCACCCCCAGTGGCAGCTGTCTCTGTGGGTGAGTCTGCTGTAGCCTAGGGGCACCCCCAGTGGCAGCTGTCTCTGTGTGTGAGTCTGCTGTTGCCTAGGGGCACCCCCAGTGGCAGCTGTCTCTGTGTGTGAGTCTGCTGTGGTCTAGGGGCACCCCCAGGGGCAGCTGTCTCTGTGTGTGAGTCTGCTGTTGCCTAGGGGCACCCCCAGTGGCAGCTGTCTCTGTGTGTGAGTCTGCTGTTGCCTAGGGGCACCCCCAGTGGCAGCTGTCTCTGTGGGTGAGTCTGCTGTGGCCTAGGGGCACCCCCAGTGGCAGCTGTCTCTGTGTGTGAGTCTGCTGTAGCCTAGGGGTACCCCCAGTGGCAGCTGTCTCTGTGTGTGAGTCTGCTGTGGCCTAGGGGCACCCCCAGTGGCAGCTTAATGATAATGATAGTGATCAATAATAATTAGTGATGATAGTGATCAATAATAATTAGTGATGACAGTGATTAACAATAATTAGTGATGATAGTGATCAATAATAATTAGTGATGACAGTGATTAACAATAATTAGTGGTGATAGTGATCAATAATAATTAGTGATGACAGTGATGAACAATAATTAGTGGTGATAGTGATCAATAATAATTAGTGATGACAGTGATTAACAATAATTAGTGATGACAGTGATTAACAATAATTAGTGATGATAGTGATTAACAATAATTAGTGATGATAGTGATTAATAATAATTAGTGATGATAGTGATTAACGATGATTAGTGATGATGGTGATTAACAATAATTAGTGGTGATAGTGATCAATAATAATTAGTGATGACAGTGATTAACAATAATTAGTGATGATAGTGATTAACAATAATTAGTGATGACAGTGATTAACGATAATTAGTGATAATAGTGATTAACAATAATTAGTGATGATAGTGATTAACAATAATTAGTGATGACAGTGATTAACAATAATTAGTGATGATGGTGATTAACAATAATTAGTGATGATGGTGATTAACAATAATTAGTGATGATAGTGATCAATAATAATTAGTGATGACAGTGATTAACAATAATTAGTGATGATAGTGATCAATAATAATTAGTGATGACAGTGATTAACAATAATTAGTGATGACAGTGATCAATAATAATTAGTGATGACAGTGATTAACAATAATTAGTGATGATAGTGATTAACAATAAGTAGTGATGATAGTGATTAACAATAATTAGTGATGATAGTGATTAACAATAATTAGTGATGACAGTGATCAATAATAATTAGTGATGATAGTGATTAACAATAATTAGTGACGATAGTGATTAATGATAATTAGTGATGGTAGTGATTAACAATAATTAGTGATGACAGTGATTAATGATAATTAGTGATCATAGCGATGAACAATAATTAGTGATGACAGTGATTAATGATAATTAGTGATGGTAGTGATTAACAATAATTAGTGATGACAGTGATCTTGGGCAGGCGATGTAACCTGCAGTGGAGACACCAACTCCAGGATATGCTTGAGGTGGATGGCGTAGTTGATCTTAGACTCAGCAGTTCTCAACTGGAACAGGGTGGATGGATAGACAGATACATAGATAGATACATTTTGATTTAAAGCTTTCGTGACCGCAGGGATTCATATTCTTGGTTCTTTCGGTAAAGTCACCACGTAGAAAGGGAAACTATAAAATAATAAAAATATAAAACAATAAAATTATCACGAAGTTTCGACTGCAACACAAGTAATCATCATCAAGGTGTGAAAACCACAGCAAGAAAATTGTATTGTTTTATATTTATATTATTTCCCTTCTACGTGACTTTACCGAATATAGATAGATACATGTAGAGATAAATATAGACAAATAAATAGATCACTAAATAGCCTCTCTCTCTACATCACGGGTGGGGAACCTTTTTTCTACCAAGGGCCATTTGGATATTTACAACATCATTCGCGGGCCATACAAAATTGATCAACTTAAAAATTAGCCCGTTATATCCGGTCAAACGTTTAATTAACTCGCCCCTAATGCGATGGGCTGGAACTGCTTCTCTTTGGCGAAGCGTTTGGTGATGTTAGCCGGTATTGACGATGTTGTTGCTACTCGCAACTGCTCTTCCAGGTTTGCTCTACCTAGATTTATTGAATTTCGAGTCCTGCCTGCGGTTGCCTTGGCAGGGCCAGAGACCGGACGTTCCCCACCCCTGTTTAACGTGATGAAGGGGTACTGTGTGGTGCTGAGCGAGGTGATGCTGATGATGATTAAAGTGATCATCTCACCGTCTCTGTCTTAGGGATTTGAATCAGCATTGAGAGCAGGTGGTCTACATCCAGAAACTGACTGATAGCTGCACACACATACACACAGACATCACACATATACACACAGACACACACACACAGACATACACAACAACAACAACCGCCATTCGCCACTAAGTGGCGGTGACGTCACCACGACGCTTGTGCCAGGCCATGTGCACCTTGAGGCCACATGAAGTGTCGAACGCCCACCGGCAGGTGGTCACGGGGCAGACCCAGGTGCCACGGGTCGACTGACTAAGATGACTGAGATGACTGGCTGATGCACCACCTGTGCCCCCTACTGTGCCAACTTGCTGTGCTTTAGCCAGCCGGCGCTCCGCTCGTCGTTGTGAGCGTCGCTCCTCCGCCCTCCGTTGTTGTTGGAGGGCGACTGCCTCCAACTGCCCAGTAGCGTCCTTCACGAGCCTCCTCCACAGAGGCCGATCTTGACACCGCTGGTACCAGTCATCGGCAAGTCCACTCAGCTCCACGTCCTCCTGTACCACATCACTCCATCTCTTCTCTAGCCTGTGCCGCGCCCGTTTAGCCCCCTCAATCCGGCCGAACAAAATCTATTTGGGTATGTGGTGATTGGGCATGCGGGCTACATGGCCCAGCCAACGCAGTCTTGCCTGCCGGAGGAGCTCACCGATGGGACTTTGTCCAAATTTTTCGAGGATTTGTGAGCTCCTTACACAATCCAGCCTGGTTAAACCCAGGATTGATCGTAGGCAGGCCAGCCTAAATATTTCTAACCGGCGAAGATGTTCCATTAGGGGGGTACACGTTTCACAAGCGTAGAGAAGGGAGGGAAGACCCGAAGCTTCGTGCGGAGCGACAGACCAGGTAACTTCCACACAGCGTTACGCAACAGATTAAAAGATAATGCCGCTCGACTGATTCGGAGTGAGACCTCTGCTGTTAAACCGGAGCCGGTCATGAGCACATTGCCCAGGTATGGGAAACTCTCCACTCTCTCCACAACTGCCCCATCACCCACATACCCACTCACCCACCCACCCAACCACTCACTCACCCACTCACCCACCCACCCACTCACTCACCCACTCACCCACCCACATACCCACCCACCCACTCAGCCACCCACCCACCAACCCACCCACCCACCGGCCTGCACTCTATAGAAGTTGTCTTCCTGCATCAGCTCATCCACACAGTCGAGACGGCCTCTGAGCGTCTCTTCGTCCACCAGCGGCTCGTGGATGTTGGCTCTGAGCCGGCGCGCTCCTCCATGCGTCCTCGTGTAGTTGAGCACTCCGAATAGCGAGTGGGAGCTCCTGGGTGCACGCTCGCACGCACACACACACACACACACGGGTGGAGGAGGGTCACACACACACCAACACACACCCACACACACTCACACCACACTCGCACCCACACATACATGCACACACACCAACACACACACACTACCACACTTGCACCCACACACACCCCCACACACACCAACACACACCAACACACACACCAACACACACACACCAACACAAACCACAAAACAACAACAACCACCATTCGCCACTAAGTGGCGGTGACATCACCACGACGCTTGTGCCAGGCTATGTGCACCCTGAGGCCACGTGAAGTGTCGAACGCCCGCTGGCAGGAGGTCACGGGGCAGACTCAGGTGCCACGGGTCGACTGACTGAGATGACTGGCTGATGCACCACCTGTGCCCCCTACTGTGGCAACCTGCTGTGCTTTAGCCACCCGGCGCTCCGCTCGTTGTTGTGAGCGTCGCTCCTCTGCCCTCCATTGTTGTTGGAGGGCGACTGCCTCCAACTGCCCAGTAGCGTCCTTCATGAGCCTCCTCCACAGAGGCCGATCTTGACACCGCTGGTACCAGTCATCGGCAAGTCCACTCAGCTCCACGTCCTCCTGTACCACATCACTCCATCTCTTCTCTAGCCCGTGCCGCACCCGCTTAGCCCCCTCAATCCGGCCGAACAAAAGCTGTTTCGGCATGCGGTGGCTGGGCATGCGGGTTACATGACCTATCCGAGGGGCCACTCTATCCCGAGGGGCCACTTTAGCCAGCACCTGTGACAGGAGGTCATAGAAGGCATCTGACTCATCGGCTTTGCCTGCATCCCTCCACGGATGTTCATCTTCGGTGGGGGCATAAGTAACCACGACCACCATTCCTCGCCTCGGGTTGATGGGAAGGCGAGCCCAAAGTAGCCTGGGGCTTACAGCTTCCCACACCTCACCGCCACGCTCCCACGCCCCCTTCATTCTTTTGTTCAAAAGAAGAACCACTCCCTGTTTTTTGGCAGTCTGCTGTCCCGAGTAGAGGACTGTCCACCCCTCATGGTGGCAGGAGCCAGAGCCAGTCCACCGGACCTCCTGAATGCCACATAGATCCAGGCGGTACCGGTCCAGCTCCCGACAGAGGAGTGGCAGCCTCTCCTCCGCAGTGAGCGTTCGAACATTCCACGTGGCCACCCGTAGTGGTTTTTCGTTGTTTCTGGAGGAGCCCCGAGGGTAGATATTCAATCTCCTGGCTCCACACACAACCACACACACCACACACACCCACACACCCACACACACACACCACACCAACACACACACCACACACACCAACACACACACCAACACACACACACCAACACACAGAAGGGGGAGCGGCTATCCCCGCTAGCGAGGGAGGAGGAGGCATCGTCTACCGGGGGTCGTGGGAGTTGCGCAGCAGCTCCAGGTTGGCGGCCGTTGTGCCGTCGATCATGGCGGTGCGCTCACTGCCGCAGAAGGAGACGCGCACGGAGGCCGGGGCGAGCACCACGCCCTGGATGAACTCCACATACTGCAGCAGCGCCGCCAGCGAAGCCAGGCAGTAGTATCTGGGGGTGGTCGGCAGGGGGGAGGGTGAGAGGGGGGTGGGTGAGTGGGTGGATGAATGGATGGGTGAGTGGATGGGTGGGTGGGTGAGTGAGTGGGTAACCCTAACCCTAACCACTCCATCTCTTCTCTAGCCCGTACCGTGCCCGTTTAGCCCCCTCGATGCGGCCGAACAAAAGCTGTTTGGGCATGCGGTGGCTGGGCATGTGGGCTACATGGCCCAGCCAACGCAGCCTTGCCTGCCGGAGGAGCTCACCGGTGAGCTCCTCACCCGCTCACCCACACACTCACCCACACACTCACTCACCCACTCACCCACCCACTCACCCACCCACACACACATCCACACACACACCTACACACACCCACTCACTTCCCCTGCACGTCCATGAGTACGGTGGCCATGTGGGGCACGCAGAGCCTTCGCACGGCGTCCATGCCCCGCTCCTCGTTGAAATATTTCCTCAGCACCGTGGTCACGTGGGCCTCCTGCACACGCACTCACCACGAGGTGGCAGCACCCACTGTGGTGCGTCTGTGGGTCTCTGGTGAGTCTGTGGGTCTCTGTGCGATGAGTCTATGGGTCTCTGTGTGGTGAGTCTGTGGGTCTCTGTGTGATGAGTCTAGGAGTCTCTGTGTGGTGAGTCTATGGGTCTCTGTATGTGATGAGTCTATGGGTCTCTGTGTGATGAGTCTATGGGTCTCTGTGTGATGAGTCTGTGGGTCTCTGTGTGATGAGTCTAGGAGTCTCTGTGTGATGAGTCTATGAGTCTCTGTGTGATGAGTCTATGGGTCTCTGTGTGATGAGTCTAGGAGTCTCTGCGTGATGAGTCTGTGGGTCTCTGTGTGATGAGTCTATGGGTCTCTGTGTGATGAGTCTATGGGTCTCTGCGTGATGAGTCTGTGGGTCTCTGTGTGATGAGTCTATGGGTCTCTGTGTGATGAGTCTATGGGTCTCTGCGTGATGAGTCTATGAGTCTCTGTGTGATGAGTCTATGGGTCTCTGCGTGATGAGTCTATGAGTCTCTGTGTGGTGAGTCTATGGCTCTCTGTGTGATGAGTCTAGGAGTCTCCGCGTGGTGAGTAGTGGCGATGCCCTCCGTGCATGCTCACAGGGAAGTAGTCCCTCAGCAGGGTGAACATTTTGCTGGCGTTTGGGTTGCAGGCCGTTTGGGGCATCACCACCTCCAGCGGGCGTAGCACCTGCAGCTTGGTGATCGCCTGAACAAGCAGCAGCAGCAACAGCAGCAGCAGCAGCAGCGCCAGCAACGAGAATAACAGGCTGAGGTGCAGCAGGAGGAGGTCACGGGACAGACCCAGGTGCAGTGCGTTGACTGCTGTGCCAGGCTAGGTGCACCAGGAGGAGGTCACAGGACAGACCCAGGTGAAATGGGTTGACTGCTGTGCCAGGCTAGGTGCACCAGGAGGAGGTCACGGGACAGACCCAGGTGCAGTGGGTTGACTGCTGTGCCAAGCTAGGTGCATGAGGTAAGGTAAAATTAAAAAACTAGTGTTTAATAGTTTAATACTAACTTAACCTGTCAATGTATATAAATATACTGCATACCTGCAGAATAACGACACGCACACATTGGCACGTAGCTACTTACGTGGCTACTGGGTCCCGCACTTTCAAGGGCCCCGCGCTAAACGCTTTCAAGCGATCAATTCCGGTTCGGTGATTCTGCTCTCTTACCAGAGTACGAAACCACCCTTCAGCTTTTACGAACGGCCGAGTGTGTTGAAGGTTCAGTTTCAGTTTTCAGTTTATTTTGGGTATAGCCCTGTGAGCCATCCGGCTCTTGAATCGGAGTGCAACCGCAACAAACCAACAAACCAACAAAAACACGACCAAGAAAAGCATCAAATTTTGACTTAAAGCTTTCGTGACTGCAGTGATTCATATTCTCAGCTCTTTCGGTAAAGTCACGTTGAAGGGAAACAATAAAATAATAAGCACAGAGACAATTTAAACCGAGAAGATGTATTCTGGCTTAGCAATCATTGTAAGGATTTGATAAACTATTTCAGGTCTTAATTGATTGTTCACGCTTACGGTGGCTTTCAGACAGCATACATTAATTTTTCGTCTCCCCCCTCCTCTTTTCAGAACATAGATGGACTCGTCATTCTAAATAAACTGACAAATCGTGGCGCCAACGTATTTTTATAAATAAATAAATGCACCGATTATAAATAAATAAATTAATGTGAACCGCCACTTCTTTCAAATGTTTCTTGCCGTTGGTTTTGACACCTGATGATGACCGTTAGTGTTATGGTTGAAACGTCGTGAGAATTTTTATAATTTTATATATATTTTAGTATTTTATTGTTTCCCTTCAACGTGGTGACTTTACCGAAAGAGCTAAGAATATGAATTACTGCTGCAGTCACGAAAGCTTCAAATCAAAACAACCACAACCACAAAGAAAACTTAGGTTAGAGATGTGTCGCATTATCCGGCCGTACAGCAAGTGACAAAAATGACAATCGCTTTACCGCGCAGGTGAAGAATGTGCGTGTTTTAGTTTTTAATTCAGGGCCCGGTTCATAACACGCACTGCACAGGGGGGGGGCCCTTTGTGTTCGTGCACGGAGAGAGAAGGAGGGGCGGAGGCTGACCTTGACGTAGGGCTGGCTGTCGGGGAACTGACACAGCACCAGCTCAGGGCAGCGCAGGTCGATGCTGGCCAGGCCGACCTCGCCCCGAGCGATACCTCGGCCCTCTGCCAACGCCACCACCACCGACCTCGCCTCCACCTCCTCCTCCTCCTCCTCGTCGCCGGCGTCGGCGTCGTCAGTCGTGGAGAACGAGGTCGCTGCGGGGCCACAAGAGAGACGGGGTGCTGCCTCCTGTCGTGAGTCGATGAACGGTGGTGAGTCTACGGGTCTCTGTGTGAGTCTATGGGTCTCTGTGTGAGTCTACGGGTCTCTGTGTGAGTCTACGGGTCTCTGTGTGAGTCTATGGGTCTCTGTCTGAGTCTATGGGTTTTTGTGTCAGTCTATGGGTCTCTGTGTGAGTCTATGGGTCTCTGTGTGAGTCTACGGGTCTCTGTGTGAGTCTACGGGTCTCTATGTGAGTCTACGGATCTCTGTGTGAGTCTACGGGTCTCTGTGTGAGTCTACGGGTCTCTGTGTGAGTCTACGGGTCTCTGTGTGAGTCAATGGGTATCTGTGTGAGTCTATGGGTCTCTGTGCGAGTCTACGGGTCTCTGTGTGAGTCTATGAAGGGTGGCGAGTCTATGGGTCTCTGTGTGAGTCTATGGGTTTCAGTGTTAGTCTACGGGTCTCTGTGTGAGTCTATGGGTTTCTGTGTGAGTCTACGAGTCTCTGTGCGAGTCTATGGGTCTCTGTGTGAGTCTATGGGTTTCTGTGTGAGTCTATGGGTCTCTGTGTGAGTCTATGGGTCCTGTGTGAGTCTATGGGTTTCTGTGTGAGTCTATGGGTCTCTGTGTGAGTCTATGGGTCTCTGTGCGAGTCTACGGGTCTCTGTGTGAGTCTATGAAGGGTGGTGAGTCTATGGGTCTCTGTGTGAGTCTATGAAGGGTGGTGAGTCTACGGGTCTCTGTGCGAGTCTATGGGTTTCTGTGTGAGTCTATGGGTTTCTGTGTGAGTCTACGGGTCTCTGTGCGAGTCTACCGGTGGACGTGGTGGCCCTGCTGCTGCTGCCGGGCGCATGCCGCTGGCGTTGCCGCCGCGAGCCGCCTGGCGCCGCACGGAACCGGGAAGCGGGGAGGGGCGCCCGCGGGGCCCAGGAGGAGAAGCCTGGCATCACCACGGTGGGAGCATCACCGCAGCCGCCACCACCGCCGCGGGCCCTGCCGCCGCCGCGGGCCCTGCTGCCGCCGCTGGTGGTTGTGGCGGTGTCGGCGTTGCAGCTCCGGTCGGCCAATCCCGACTCTGGGAACAAGAGAAACGGGGGGGGGGGGGGGGGGCGGACGGAGACTTAATTAAAGCGGTCCGTTTTCTTCGGGGCTCCTCGCGCTCACGGCCCTGTTCCAACGCGGCACGGGGGGAGCGCGATGGCACCAGAAGGCCGACATCGTTCAAGAGAGAGGCTTCACCAAAAACAGAAGCGAGAGAGCTTGCATACTTCGACAGCTGGCGAGGAACGACGCCTCCCTCTCGTCTCCCCCCCCCCACCGCCCACCAACCCCAGCGAGGTCTTGTGCGAAATCCTGTTTGGCAGGATTAATTGTGCTCCCCTTTACAAGACCCTAGTGGAGGGAGCGAGCTGATTTTCTAAAGGGAGGGGGGGGAGAGGCTGCGTAGGGCCACACATTCGCTCGAGGCAACATCACAGAACGGTGCCCGGAATGGAAAGCCGTGGGCTTGTCGGGGCCTTAATGCTCCGCAGGGAGCGGAGAGCAGCGAGATGCAATCTGTTCCTTAAACCTGCCGTGACCGCAGGAATTCATGTTGTTGAGTTATTTCGGCAAAAACTCACGTAGGAACGAAAACATTTTAATGGATCACGACGTTTGGATCGCGACACAAGCAACCGTCACCAGGTGTGAAACGAACACAGCAGGTGGACCGCCAACGTAGGAGCTGACGTAGGAGCAGTCCACGTGACCTCACCAAAAGAACCAAAGGATAAGGAGCAAGAGGAGCCAAAGTACGGTAATCCGTCAACATCAAAATAATCCGCGGAGAGGCGTCATCCCCCTCAGGGACGGAGCCAGGATTTTCAGCCCGGGGTGACATTCAACAAATGTTAACTTCAAGAATGATTAGAGATTTCGATTTAAAGCTTTCATGACTGCAAGGATTCATCTTCTTTGGTTCTTGCGGTAAAGTCACCACGTAGAATGAGAATAAAATAATAAAACAATAAAAGTCTCACGACGTTTCGGCCACAACACAAGTGGCCTTCTTCAGGTTTAAAGGGACAGACCTGTTGGGACGACAGGTGGCCTGAAGAAGGCCACCTGCGTTGCGGCCGAAACGTCGTGATAATTTTATTGTTTTATTTTATTATTTTATTCTCATTCTACGTGGTGGTGACTTTACCGAAAGAACCAAAGAAGATGATTAGAGAGTCAGGCTTGAACCAGACGCCATCGGTTTGGCGACACGCTCTGATGGTGCAGTTACACGAAGTCCGCCGGACCGAGTGTCGTGCACTTACACGCACAATGTTTCAGATTTTTCGATTTTTTATTTTTTTTTCGGGGGTGACAATTGTCTAACCCTGTCACCCCCCCCGCCCCCTGGCTCCGCCGCTGATTGCCCTCCTGCACTCTCTCTGACCTTGCATCCTGGAGTGGCGTGCCGCGGGCGTGGAGCTGAGCAAAGACGAGGAGGCGGAGGCGGTGGTGCTGTGTAGCTTGGCTCTGGTCTTTGTGCGCCGGGGAGGAGAATCCAGCAGTAGGCCAAACGAGTACTTGGGACCCTTCGTGGACATCCTGCAACCAAGCCTGGGGGTGAGCGAGATGTTGACTACCTCACCTGGTATACAGCAAGAGGTCGTGTGTTACACCACCATCATCATCATCACGGTGGCTAGGAGATGTTAACGCCTGAGCCTGGCAGTGATTAGGAAGCTTGGGGAATATTCAAATCTGTGCGAGGGGCTTAACGCTGCTCAAACGATGAGGATCTGCGAGATTACCTCATCCGATTTCAAAAGAGCGGATCACCTGTCAGACACACACACAGACATCACACACACACACAAGACACACACAGACATCACACACACAAGACACACACACACATCACACAAGACACACACAGACATCACACACACACAGACACACACAAGACACACACAGACATCACACACACAGCCATCACACACACACACACAATACACACACAGACATCACACACAGACACACACACAGACACACACACAGACATCACACACACACACAAAAGACTCACACAGACATCACACACAGACACACACAAGACACACACAGACATCACACGCACACAGCCATCACACACACACACAAGACACACACACACAAGACACACACACACACATCACACACACACACACAAGACACACACAGCCATCACACACACACACAAGACACACACAGACATCACACACACACGACACACACAGAGACATCACACACACACAGAGACATCACACACACACAGACATCACACACACACAGACATCACACACACACACAAGACACACACAGACATCACACACACATCAAACACACAAGACACACACAGACATCACACACACAGACATCACACACAAAGACATCACACACACACGACACACACACAGACATCACACACAGACATCACACACACACGACACACACAGAGACATCACACACACAGAGACATCACACACACAGACATCACACACACAAGACACACACAGACATCACACACAAAGACCCCCCGTACAGCCTTAACAATCTGTAGGGGCGAGTGCTGTAAGCGAGTAGCAGCACCTATAAGGGCCGGCACGGCACACGAGGGGGTGGGTGGCCAACACCACGCCCGACCGCCTTTGTCTCCCCCAGTGGTGATGTTTACTACACACCACTACACCAGGTACTCATTTGAGGCTGAGTCGACCTAGGGGAGGCCCAGGACCGGTTCAGAGAATCGTAGCGCGGCGTAGCGCTAACCACTACACTACCGCTCCCCACATACACACACACAGACACACACAGAGACACACACATCACACACAGACATCACACACACACACAAGACACACACAGACATCACACACACAAGACACACACACACATCACACAAGACACACACAGACACACACAAGACACACACAGACATCACACACACAGCCATCACACACACACAATACACACACAGACATCACACACACATCACACACACAGACATCACACACAGACACACACACAGACACACACACAGACATCACACACACACACACAAAAGACTCACACAGACATCACACACAGACACACACAAGACACACACAGACATCACACGCACACAGCCATCACACACACACAAGACACACGCACACAAGACACACACACACACAAACACACACAAGACACACACAGCCATCACACACACACACAATACACACACAGACATCACACACACATCACACACACACACAAGACACACACAGACATCACACACACAACACACACACAAGACACACAGACATCACACACACACAAAGACATCACACACACACGACACACACACAGACATCACACACACACAGACATCACACACACACGACACACACAGAGACATCACACACACAGAGACATCACACACACAGAGACATCACACACACACAGACATCACACACACACACAAGACACACACAGACATCATACACACATCACACACACAAGACACACACAGACATCACACACACACACACAGACATCACACACAAAGACATCACACACACACGACACACACAGAGACATCACACACAGAGAGACATCACACACACAGACATCACACACACACAGACATCACACACACACAGACATCACACACACACAGACATCACACACACAAGACACACACAGACATCACACACAAAGACCCCCCGTACAGCCTTAACAATCTGTAGGGGCGAGTGCTGTAAGCGAGTAGCAGCACCTATAAGGGCCGGCACGGCACACGAGGGGGTGGGTGGCCAACACCACGCCCGACCGCCTTTGTCTCCCCCAGTGGTGATGTTTACTACACACCACTACACCAGGTACTCATTTGAGGCTGAGTCGACCTAGGGGAGGCCCAGGACCGGTTCAGAGAATCGTAGCGCGGCGTAGCGCTAACCACTACACTACCGCTCCCCACATACACACACACAGACACACACAGAGACACACACATCACACACAGAGACACACCCAGAGACACACACACAGAGACACACACATCACACACGGAGACACACACATCACACAGAGACACACACACACAGATACACACAGAGACACGCACACAGAGACACACACCACACACAGAGACACACACGTACACACACACACGGAGACACTCACACAGAGACACACACACGGAGACACACACACACAGAGACACACACAGAGACACACAGACACACACACATCAAACAGAGACACACACACAGAGACACACACATCACACACACATACGTACACACAGATACACACACAGATACACACATATACACACAGATACACACACAGACACACACAGATACACACACACACACTATTACACTATTCAACTATAGACGAGAGACCTTCTGCAGTGATCTATCAGTGCAGGAACGGAGCTGCTGTGAGGCGAGGCGCTTGGAGCTCTCTGATTGGTCCAAGCGGCGACTTGGAGCCAATCAGATTTGGTTCCTCCCTAGCCACGTGACGCGGGATTTTTTTTCCCGCCAAATTTTTGAGACTCCTCCTCGGCCAGGCGCCATTTTGAGAGTCGTGAGGTGCGGATTTGAATTTTTTTTTTATTTCGGAGCAGAAATTAACGACGATGACGACCCCCCAGGGGTGCGAGATCGCCTCTCGTGAGGGAAAACGTGAGGTAAAAAGTGGCCTCAAATGTCCAGCCCGTGATTCGCAGATAGTTTAAATATGCACTGTTGAATTTATGGGCAGTGTTGGGTCTATGGGGCAGTGTTGAGGCTATGGGACATTGATCAAATACAAACGATTTAATTTGTGAATAATAATGTAGCCTGGTTATTAAGTATGGTGAGTGTACTGACAGTCTATAATGTAGACTGTAGTAATGGTTATTAAGTTTGGTGAGTGTACTACAGTCTATAATGTAGACTGTAGTAATGGTTATTAAGTATGGTGAGTGTACTGACAGTCTATAATGTAGACAGTCTATAATGTAGACTGTAGCCTGGTTATTAAGTATGGTGAGTGTACTGACAGTCTATAATGTAGACTGTAGTAATGGTTATTAAGTTTGGTGAGTGTACTACAGTCTATAATGTAGACTGTAGTAATGGTTATTAAGTATGGTGAGTGTACTGACAGTCTATAATGTAGACTGTAGTAATGGTTATTAAGTATGGTGAGTGTACTGACAGTCTATAATGTAGACTGTAGTAATGGTTATTAAGCTGAGTGAGTGTACTACAGTCTATAATGTAGACTGTAGTAATGGTTATTAAGTATGGTGAGTGTACTACAGTCTATAATGTAGACTGTAGTAATGGTTATTAAGTATGGTGAGTGTACTGACAGTCTATAATGTAGACTGTAGTAATGGTTATTAACCTGAGTGAGTGTACTGACAGTCTATAATGTAGACTGTAGTAATGATTATTAAGTATGGTGAGTGTACTACAGTCTATAATGTAGAATGTAGTAATGGTTATTAAGTATGGTGAGTGTACTGACAGTCTATAATGTAGACTGTAGTAATGGTTATTAAGCTGGGTGAGTGTACTGACAGTATATAATGTAGACTGTAGTAATGGTTATTAAGTATGGTGAGTGTACTGACAGTCTATAATGTAGACTGTAGTAATGGTTATTAAGTATGGTGAGTGTACTGACAGTCTATAATGTAGACTGTAGCCTGGTTATTAAGTATGGTGAGTGTACTGACAGTCTATAATGTAGACTGTAGTAATGGTTATTAACCTGAGTGAGTGTACTGACAGTCTATAATGTAGACTGTAGTAATGATTATTAAGTATGGTGAGTGTACTACAGTCTATAATGTAGACTGTAGTAATGGTTATTAAGTATGGTGAGTGTAACGACAGTCTATAATGTAGACTGTAGTAATGGTTATTAAGTATGGTGAGTGTACTGACAGTCTATAATGTAGACTGTAGTAATGGTTATTAAGTATGGTGAGTGTACTGACAGTCTATAATGTAGACTGTAGTAATGGTTATTAAGCTGAGTGAGTGTACTACAGTCTATAATGTAGACTGTAGTAATGGTTATTAAGTATGGTGAGTGTACTACAGTCTATAATGTAGACTGTAGTAATGGTTATTAAGTATGGTGAGTGTACTGACAGTCTATAATGTAGACTGTAGTAATGGTTATTAACCTGAGTGAGTGTACTGACAGTCTATAATGTAGACTGTAGTAATGATTATTAAGTATGGTGAGTGTACTACAGTCTATAATGTAGAATGTAGTAATGGTTATTAAGTATGGTGAGTGTACTGACAGTCTATAATGTAGACTGTAGTAATGGTTATTAAGCTGGGTGAGTGTACTGACAGTATATAATGTAGACTGTAGTAATGGTTATTAAGTATGGTGAGTGTACTGACAGTCTATAATGTAGACTGTAGTAATGGTTATTAAGTATGGTGAGTGTACTGACAGTCTATAATGTAGACTGTAGCCTGGTTATTAAGTATGGTGAGTGTACTGACAGTCTATAATGTAGACTGTAGTAATGGTTATTAACCTGAGTGAGTGTACTGACAGTCTATAATGTAGACTGTAGTAATGATTATTAAGTATGGTGAGTGTACTACAGTCTATAATGTAGACTGTAGTAATGGTTATTAAGTATGGTGAGTGTAACGACAGTCTATAATGTAGACTGTAGTAATGGTTATTAAGTATGGTGAGTGTACTGACAGTCTATAATGTAGACTGTAGTAATGGTTATTAAGTATGGTGAGTGTACTGACAGTCTATAATGTAGACTGTAGTAATGGTTATTAAGCTGAGTGAGTGTACTACAGTCTATAATGTAGACTGTAGTAATGGTTATTAAGTATGGTGAGTGTACTACAGTCTATAATGTAGACTGTAGTAATGGTTATTAAGTATGGTGAGTGTACTGACAGTCTATAATGTAGACTGTAGTAATGGTTATTAACCTGAGTGAGTGTACTGACAGTCTATAATGTAGACTGTAGTAATGATTATTAAGTATGGTGAGTGTACTACAGTCTATAATGTAGAATGTAGTAATGGTTATTAAGTATGGTGAGTGTACTGACAGTCTATAATGTAGACTGTAGTAATGGTTATTAAGCTGGGTGAGTGTACTGACAGTATATAATGTAGACTGTAGTAATGGTTATTAAGTATGGTGAGTGTACTGACAGTCTATAATGTAGACTGTAGTAATGGTTATTAAGTATGGTGAGTGTACTGACAGTCTATAATGTAGACTGTAGCCTGGTTATTAAGTATGGTGAGTGTACTGACAGTCTATAATGTAGACTGTAGTAATGGTTATTAACCTGAGTGAGTGTACTGACAGTCTATAATGTAGACTGTAGTAATGATTATTAAGTATGGTGAGTGTTCTACAGTCTATAATGTAGACTGTAGTAATGGTTATTAAGTATGGTGAGTGTAACGACAGTCTATAATGTAGACTGTAGTAATGGTTATTAAGCTGGGTGAGTGTACTGACAGTATATAATGTAGACTGTAGTAATGGTTATTAAGTATGGTGAGTGTACTGACAGTCTATAATGTAGACTGTAGTAATGGTTATTAAGTATGGTGAGTGTACTGACAGTCTATAATGTAGACTGTAGTAATGGTTATTAAGTATGGTGAGTGTACTGACAGTCTATAATGTAGACTGTAGCCTGGTTATTAAGTATGGTGAGTGTACTGACAGTCTATAATGTAGACTGTAGTAATGGTTATTAACCTGAGTGAGTGTACTGACAGTCTATAATGTAGACTGTAGTAATGATTATTAAGTATGGTGAGTGTACTACAGTCTATAATGTAGACTGTAGTAATGGTTATTAAGTATGGTGAGTGTAACGACAGTCTATAATGTAGACTGTAGTAATGGTTATTAAGCTGGGTGAGTGTACTGACAGTATATAATGTAGACTGTAGTAATGGTTATTAAGTATGGTGAGTGTACTGACAGTCTATAATGTAGACTGTAGTAATGGTTATTAAGTATGGTGAGTGTACTGACAGTCTATAATGTAGACTGTAGCCTGGTTATTAAGTATGGTGAGTGTACTGACAGTCTATAATGTAGACTGTAGTAATGGTTATTAACCTGAGTGAGTGTACTGACAGTCTATAATGTAGACTGTAGTAATGGTTATTAAGTATGGTGAGTGTACTACAGTCTATAATGTAGACTGTAGCCTGGTTATTAAGTATGGTGAGTCTACTGACAGTCTATAGTGTAGACTGTAGTAATGGTTATTAAGTATGGTGAGTGTACTGACAGTCTATAGTGTAGACTGTAGTAACGGTTATTAAGTATGGTGAGTTTACTGACAGTCTATAATGTAGATTGTAGCCTGCTTATTCAGCTGGGTGAGTGTACTGACAGTCTATAATGTAGACTGTAGCCTGGTTATTAAGTATGGTGTTTGTACTGACAGTCTATAATGTAGACTGTAGCCTGGTTATTAAGTATGGTGAGTGTACTGACAGTCTATAATGTAGACTGTAGTAATGGTTATTAAGCTGAATGAGTGTACTGACAGTCTATAATGTAGACTGTAGTAATGGTTATTAAGTATGGTGAGTGTACTGACAGTCTATAATGTTGACTGTAGCAATGGTTATTAAGCTGAGTGAGTGTACTGGCAGTCTATAATGTAGACTGTAGCGGTACGTAGCTAACCGTGCTAATTGTGTTTTGGTTGTATTTTGCACAATTATATTCGTACAATATGGCACCAATCTTTAGCACGAATGTTCAGTTTTATCCTGAACATTCAGCTCTGACACTTTCAGTGAATACCTGAAATGATTTCCATTGAGAATGTCAATCTCTTGACACTTAAGGGGAAAATAACCCGGTGGGTTATGACCACGCGATGCCTCGCATTCACCAAGACAATGCAGTGAATGTGCTGGGGGAAAGTAAGCACATTAAGAGCAAATATCCTTAAAAAAATGTTTTGATAAAACTTGACCATAACGTACTCTTTGGCTTTTTCGGTGAAGTCACATAACGGCCAGCATGTTTTTTTTTCCCTCCAAATGTTTTTGTAATCTGTGCACATGACCTGATGAAACGAATAACATTTTTTTAAAATAACCCACGTGACAGATCCAACTAATCTCTCTTAAACTATAAACTAGTTTTTCTATTTTATTGTACAAGGTAAGGCCCACTGAGCTATGTAGCTTTTTTTCACAAGCGACCTGGCCATCACGAATGAAAGCTCAAAACAAAGTGACTTCATCGTGTGGAAATGTATCGCAGTTAAATATTTTAAATGCGTGACGTTAATTCTAAATCTGGAGGGGGGGAAACCGGAGGAACCAGAAACAAATCCATGCAACCACGAGGCAGAGACACGCACACTCCAAATATACTACCAGCAGCTCCACTATCAACAACAACAACCGCAGTTCGCCACTAAGTGGCGGTGACATCACCACGACGCTTGTGCCAGGCGATGTGCACCTTGAGGCCACGTGAATTGTCGAACGCCCGCTGGCAGGAGGTCACGGGGCAGACCCAGATGCGACAGGTCGACTGACTGAGACGACTGGCTGATGCACCACCTGTGCCCCCTACTGTGCCAACTTGCTGTCCTCAACGGATGGCACCTCAGCCAGCCACTCACAGGGGTGACTTCTTCCAATATTTGAGGCACCGCAGCCTCAGCAGGGTCATCCTCACTTTGTGCCACGATGTTTTCCTGGCTGAGGGATTTTCCCTCCCCCAGGACCTCACAGAAATGCTCAGCAAATCTGCGAACCTGTTCCTGGGGGTCGGAGATTGGATCACCATTTTTTCCCCTAATGATGGTAATAGGTGTGGCGCTGCAGGTTACTTTTTTGATGGAGTTAAATAGAGATTTGTGATCACGGGCCACTGAGGCAGACTCCATCTCCTCAGCAACCCGCGACCACCACCCATCCTTGCAGCGCCTCACGGCTCTCCGAACCTCCGAGCGAAGGCTGCGGTAAGCCTCATCATTCTCTGACGTGGGATTCTGTAGCCGATGACAGTGGGCCTGTCGCTTTTTCTCAACCATCCTGAACACCTCCTCTGTCAGCCAGGGTCTCTGGGGAGGTCTGGACCGCGTACCCAAAGCAGCCATTGCAGCTGCATGAGTCACAGTCCTAAACCTCGCCCATTTACCCTCGACATCAGGAGGAGTCGGGGACGATGCCAATCCCAGCCGCAAGCGATGATGAAATTCTCGCTTGCAACTTTCATCAGATAACTGAGACCAGGCCACTTTATGTTGGAATGGGGTCCTGGGTGTACACCCACCACCGGAGTGGAAGAATGGCAGGCGCATCTTACAGATGACTAGTCGATGGTCAGAGGGCAGATCAGCTCCACGGTAGGTCCTGGTGTCAAGGACATGGGCTCGCATTCGCTGGTCCGTCACTATGTAGTCCAGCAGATGTTCTTGCTTGGACCCGGCATGCATCCATGATGTTGTGTGGATGCGCCGATGCCGGAACAGCGTGTTGGTAATTACAAGCCCATGGGCTGCACAAAAATCTTGCAGCCTCCTACCGTTGTTATTGGGCTGATCTGGCCCATGCCCTCCAATCACTCCAGACCAGGTGCCAGTATCATGACCAACTCGGGCATTGAAGTCACCCAACATGATGACTCTATCCTGAGGGGCCACTTTAGCCAGCACCTGTGACAGGAGGTCATAGAAGGCATCTGACTCATCGGCTTTGCCTGCATCCCTCCACGGATGTTCATCTTCGGTGGGGGCATAAGTAACCACGACCACCATTCCTCGCCTCCGGTTGATGGGAAGGCGAGCCCAAAGTAGCCTGGGGCTTACAGCTTCCCACACCTCACCGCCACGCTCCCACGCCCCCTTCATTCTTTTGTTCAAAAGAAGACCCACACCCTGTTGTTTGGCAGTCTGCTGCCCCGAGTAGAGGACTGTCCACCCCTCATGGTGGCAGGAGCCAGAGCCGGTCCACCGGACCTCCTGAATGCCGCATAGATCCAGGCGGTACCGGTCCAGCTCCCGACAGAGGAGTGGCAGCCTCTCCTCTGCAGTGAGCGTTCGAACATTCCACGTGGCCACCCGTAGTGGCTTTTCGTTGTTTCTGGAGTAGCCCCGAGGGTAGGTATTCAATCTCCTGGCTCCGCCAATTGGGGTTTGGCCAGGAGACGTCATAGACGCCTGGCCCCCCGGGGCCTCCGGCACAAGCTTATTAGTTACATATTTCAGTTTAATTCGTGGTTTCGTGGTAATTAATTGATGGTGGAGGGGTTACCAGCCCCTCGCACCCGTCCAGAGCCCCCGTTTAGCCCCTGTGGTGGACACATATGCCATGAGGGGAGGAGCCAATCAAAATTGGATCTCCCCCCACAGCACTGTCCACGACAGAGTTGCCCGTCCGGCACCGCGAGGAGGTAGGGGGTTGTTTTGCCGGACACACACTGACACACACACTGACACACCATGATACACACACTGACTGGAGGAGGTGGAGCGTGGTCAACACATCTACGCCTGAAACATTTTAGAAAGAAGCGGAGAATACGGAACAACCCACCTGTTGTCCATTTCGATTTCCGTGTTGCCTCTAATCTTCAGTCTTGCTGTGTATCCACCGTCTGCTGGAGCTCACCTTCTATAGCGAAGATATCCATCATCTCCAGTTTGTGTGTCTTTAATAAATTGTCTCGGATATTTCTTGCTGCTCTCTATGTCCTTCATACATGCTGCTGCATTGACATTAAGGTTTCCGCATGGTCCATGAATCATATTTGCGGTCACTACTGCAAACAGATTTTGGGTCTTCCTCTGGATTTGGAAACTCGGCAGATATAACATCGATTTGGATTGGATGATTTTTTTCTTTCAGCCAGATTAAAATCTGAGCGTGGGGAAGTCATCTACATCATTAGACCACCTTTGGCGGTACCAAAATTAAGAACGGAAATGGTTTGAAACATCTTTCCAATGGTTACTAAGCCAGAATCTATCTTCTCGGTTGAAATTGTCTCTGTGCTTGTATATGTGAATGGCCTCATGAACAAATCTCTCATGGTAGCCGGTTGGTTTGCAAAGAACCTCCGTCTTGGAGAAGTCAATGTCATGTGAGCCCACTGAATTATAACAGTGATCTGCCACGGCAGAGGAGTTCGTTCTACCGTGTTTCAAGTCTGCTTTATGTTCGCGGATGCGGTCCGAGATATGTCGTTTGGTTTCTCCAATGTAGCTACTACCACAGAGGCACTTTAGTTTGTAAACGCCCAGGTACTGTATGTCTGGAACAGCATCTTTTACAGATGGAATCAGATCACGTATTTTATGTACTGTGTTGCATCGGACCTGGATCTTGTATTTATTCAGGATTTTGGAGATCTTTTTAGTGACCCCTGCAATGTAGGATAAGGTGATGGTTTTGAGTGGATCCACAAGAGGATCCTTCATGACTGGAGTGATGGCTTTGCGGATTGTGTAGTCGGAGTAACCATTAGCCCTGAGAGGCTGAGAGCCTGGTGTACGTGCTAAAGTTGAGGGTAAGAATCCACCCATTTTTTCGCCATATAGAATTGTGATATATAACGACTTATTGTTGGTAGCTTAGCTGATTGGAGAATATATAGACTTTATTGATAACATTGAGGTAATTTATATTTTAGTTTTTTATTGGTTCACTATATAGTATTCATTATATAGTGTAGTGTATACCCAGTTACTGTGAATAGCTCAGATGTGTAGGCTTTGACTTCAAGATAGCCATTTCTGTGACCAGTCACAAGCTAATCACTCAGCTATTTCAATGCTAAATTCTCCTAGTTATTTCAATGCTAAATTCTCCTGTTTGATTTGTAATAGATGCCTCTGTGAATGTGTATGCTGACTTTAACATAGCCATTTCTGTGACCAGTCACAAGCTAATCACTCAGCCGTTTCAATGCTAAATTCCAAGCTAATTCCTTTGTCAAGGCGCTTTGTTTCTTCTCACACAGCTTAAAGGTCGCGATCTGAGCTTGGCTTTGTTCGCTCCAGCGCTGTCCTCCAGACAGTCTCGTCCCTTCACCTGATGAAGGCCGCTTGTGTTGTGGCCGAAACGTCGTGAGGATTTTTTGTGTTATTTTATTTTATCAATTTATTATTTTATTCTCATTCTACGTGACTTTACCGAAAGAACCAAAGAAGATATCCTGGATCGTTTTGGTGAACGCTACAACAACAATACTCATTTCTATACAACGTCTGTCTCACGTGATTACTCTGTGTGGTTCATAAGGTGGGGCGTGTGCTGCTTTGATGATGGCAATTCAACCCCCGACCCACCACCCTCCCCAACAACTCGCTCCAACCATTCTGCGGTCATGATTTGGGACTGTGATTCCATTTGCAAGTAAACTCACATTTCAACAATGAGGGTTTGAAAGCATTAAGCATTAGCTCTGTCTGCATGTCTGCTCTGTTGTAAAGATGATCCAATATGAACACAATTGTAGTACAACAGCTCACGTTGCTATTAGGGACCTAACAATGTTGAAAACTGGCCAAAATTGATTAAACGGCCCACTCATGGTCCAGAGCAGAACTCGGTACCACCTAAGGTAGCAAAACTTCAGTCGTACCCATTTATTTGGATGGAAAATGAAAGTAAATTACTTGATAGTCTCACTCATTGCATTTGTTTATCACTGGCCACATAGAGAAATTGAAACTGCTCAATGTAGGCCACCTCACATGGTACCGACAAAGGAGACATCTCATGGGCTATGAAAAAATAAGAATAGGTTGTATCCTTTCTGGCAATAAAACAGATCTTAAGATTCATTGAAGAAGGTTTCTGTTTGGTGTTTGAACATCTAAACACCCGTTTTATTGCCAAAAAAGGATCAAATCTCTTCTTATATTGTCATACTTTGATACCGGCAAAACGGTCTCATTTTGAAGCGTCTCATGGACTATTGGATGGGGAGAAAAAAACCGGCGCTAAAAGTCAGCGCCGACCTCTCCTGTCGTGCCCAGTGACGTCATCACGGGCGAAGTTCACCGCGCGAAGTCAAACGCCGCCTCGTGAGCGCCGCTCGAAACGCAAAATCATCGTTCGGTGAACATTTCCGAGGACAAACAAACGCATGCCGGGAACCGTGTGAGTTTGTGTTTCTTGTTTCCTCTGCGCAATGTGCGGGAGGGCTTCATCCAGCAGTGGATTGACAAAAGCGCTGTATGCATACTGCACAGGCTACGCTAACGTCACATTTAGGCCCATGGACCGAACAAACGCGGCTCTCTTTCTCCATCCGTCTCCACTCTCTCTCTCTTCCTCTCTCCACTTCTGGCCTGTAGGTTTGGGCCGAGCGAGTTCCTGCCGGGGATTTGGCTCTTCAGGAGCTGATTCCCCCCGTGGCTTTGTCGGCACGAGGCGACTGCGCGGAGTGTCAAGGGCTCCACCGGGCCCCAAGGCGCCGCCCCGGCACCACCGTAGTAGCCAAACCATCGGCGCTCGGCATGGCCTGTATGAAGGTCCTGCTGGACCGCATGTTGCGCACGGGGTACAACATCGTCCAGGAGAACGGACAGAGGAAGATCGGACCACCGCCCGACTGGCAGGGGCCCCCTCCCGCCCGTGGCTACGAGGTGTTTCTGGGGAGGATCCCGCGCGACCTCTACGAGGATGAGCTGGTGCCCGTGCTGGAGACGGTGGGGAAGCTCTACCAGCTCCGCCTCATGATGGAGATTAGCGGAGAGAACCGCGGCTATGCGTTCGCTACCTACGCGACGCTCGTCGAAGCCACGGATGCCGTCAAGAAACTCAACAAATTAGAGATCCGTCCCGGACACCGCATTGGAGTCCACTTTAGCGTGGACAATCGCCGCCTCTTCATTGGGGGGCTGCCAGAGGACAAGAAGCGAGCGGAGGTGATGATGGCGATGAGCGGTGCCACGGAGGGCGTGGTGGACGTCAAGATGAGCGTCTGTCGCTGGGACAAAACTCTCAACCGAGGCTACGCGTTCATCGAGTACCGGAGCCATCGCGCGGCCGCCATGGCCAGGAAGAAGCTCCTTCGAATCACCTTGCAGCTATGGGGCCGGACCATCAAGGTGGACTGGGCCATCTCGGAGCGGGTGGCTGCGGCCGCGGCGGTGGAGATGGAGGCGGCCGTGCCAGACCTGCTGCAGCCGGAGTGCACGGGCACCGGCAAAGCCGCACAAAGCCAATTTGGGGGCTGGGGGGCACGCATGCAGCTGTGGTGGGTACCCCTCCACCTGCGGCCCATGCCCATTGCTCTCGAGGCACTGCCGGAGGCGGCCATGCTGTCGTGGGAGGTGCGGCTGCGGATGCTGTGCCAGACCGCCGGCGTCAGCTACCCAATCTTCGAGCTGCACGCTTACTCGGAGCCCGGGATACCCGTGGGCCTCCTCTATAAGATGTCGATTCCTGGGGTGGGAGGAGGCGCCGGCATCTTCCCCGAATTTCTGAGCTCCAGCGAGGAGGGAGCACGGGAAGTGGCGTGTCAGCTTGCCTACAACATCCTCAACAATGCGAATCCCCCGCCTCCGGCCACGCCCTCTCGTGGAACCTCGGAGCAGGTTACACGAGAGGGCGTGGCCAGAGGCGTGGCTAGGCCCCGCCTCCGGCCACGCCCTCTCGTGGAACCTTTCGAGCAGGTTACCGGAGTAACTCGGCTAGCCCCACCTGTTGCCTTTGCCCCAGATGCGCCTCCTTCCCTGATTGGTTGTTACCTCTGTGGCCGTACCTGTTAAGCCCTTGCCAGGCCAGCAGGTGTCACCCTGTGATGTCAGCAGGTGTCACCTTGTGATGTCAGCAGGTGTCACCCTGTCATGTCAGCAGGTGTCACCCTGTGATGTCAGCAGGTGTCACCCTGTGATGTCAGCAGGTGTCACCCTGTGATGTCAGCAGGTGTCACCCTGTGATGTCAGCAGGTGTCACCCTGTGATGTCAGCAGGTGTCACCCTGTGATGTCAGCAGGTGTCACCCTGTCATTACACTTTAATGAAAACCGACAACAGAATCCTTGAAGAAAAAACTAATTCAGGTGTTTGACATGTCGACGCCATTTCGTTTTGAAAATGTAGCGGAGAAAAATATATTTTGTTCACATCGCATTCTGTTTTGTCAATAATCTCTGTAACGTGCGCCTGCTCTGCAAGGCATGCATTAACCCCTTTCTGTCTCAATTTAATTCCCAGCATGCAATTCTCCAAGCCTCAGATTTTATAAAATCTTTCGCGCAACTTTAATCCTGGTAAATATATTTTTGTTCTTTTAAAACACAAGCATTATATTTAGTCTATTGCATGGCTAAAGTATTCTAAGTAAAAATATAAATTGTATTAAACCAATGTTAGATCATCGCTATGATAAATATATTTCTACCCTACAATATACAAATCTACATTGTGCTAATGTTTCAATTCTACTTTTATTAACTTTCAAATATAGTGTCTAGGACACATTTTCAAAGATATATTTTAATGTACCCAGACAATATTTGCACGTGCCCACATTAAAAAAACTTGCAGACTGCATACATAACTACGACAACAGAATCCTTGAAGAAAAAACGAATTCAGGTGTTTGACATTTCGTTTTGTACGGGAGAAAAATATATATTGTTCACATCGCATTCTGATGTCAAAACATTTGATTCTTTATAAAATTGAAAAACCCTTGAACAACTTTGCTGCACACGGAGATGTCCGTGCACCGCCTCGTTTCCACAGCTTCTATCCCGGTGCCATTTGTATTTCATGCACATACCGCTGTTAAGAGTTTGATGTTTTATTGATTTTCAATTTAGGTGTTTTTTTCCTGTAATGTTTTTTTGTACATTTTTTAGTGGAAATAAAGTCCTGAAAAGTCTCTTCCTCTCTCTCCACTCTCTCGGCCGAGTCTCTGCCACTTTTGGTTCTGAGTGTCGCATGCTTGGGATCCTTCTTTCCCTCCTCTGTGGATTTAATTTGATTTGCTGATTTACACGTCAACATATTTAAGACTTTTTCCTAATCATTACCAACGTTTCCATGGCCAGGCACTTTAGAGTAACTTATTACCTTTTCCCACAGCATCATAATATAATTTTCCTGGATCATCACCTTCATAGCTTTGATCCATTACCAATTTTTTTTCAAATTTTCTTGCTGTGGTTTTCACACCTGATGATGGTTGCTTGTGTTGCAGTCGAAACGTCGTGAGAATTTTATTGTTTTATATTTTTATTATTTTATTGTTTTCCTTATATGTGACTTTACCGAAAGAACCAAGAATATGAATCCCTGCAGTCACGAAAGCTTTAAATCTAAATTCAATCACCAATGGTTTACTGGTTCGTTTTTGTATTTACTTATGCCACCGTCTTTCCCCGTGGGACCATGTGGCGTGAAGTTGTGTCGCACATAAACAGAATCTGTTCACATCACGATTTTCCATACTCGACTGTCAGTTGCCATCCCCGGGGCAATGTGCACATTTGTCGACTCGGCGAATCGATTTGATTTCAGGTCCCGTTGGGTCGCCCCTTTTGTGCTTTTGCGTGAGCCGGATTTCAATGCAATTCCCGATCCGTTGTGGTGCCACGGTCTCGGAGCAACTCCGCCATCGCCTCGACTCCCCCGTGGCCCCCCACACCGAGTACGCACCTGCAGCGCGCACACGTAGCGTCCTGGCGGGGGTTTGCCCGTCACGACGGGTTTTCATCCGAAGGGTCTCTGGGATGAAAGTCCCGCGGTTTCCCGGTGCCAGGAGAATGGCCGACCCTCGCAGAGCGAGTCACATTGCGGCGCCCCTGAGTTGGCTTCAAATTGTTTGGGCGCGCGAAGGTTCGCCGGGTCGGCGGCGACGAGTCGCGCGCGACGCTCCCCGCCTTCTCGAGCCGCTCGCGGCATCTGCGACGCCGGCGAGCGCCGCTACGAGGCGGCGATAGGCAAAGTTCCCTTTCGTCTTCGTCCCTCCGACTCTCACGGCGTCCGCGAGACGCCGTGAGCACGGCCGCGAGGTACGTGATGGGGCCTGCGAGCATTTGCGGACTTGGGTAGCGGTAGGCCTAGGCTCCGCTCGTAGAATATTCCCTCCGGGCGGTGCGGGGTTTGCGCCACGAATAAAAGTTAGCAGAGAGCATCGGTGTGGTGCGCGTGTGATTCCCGTGCGGAGCGGCTCCGTGGGCGGATGCGCGGCGAGAGCGAGGGCGGAGCCGCGGCCGGAGCTCGCGCGTTGAGATCATCGCTCGTCGGCGTGGACCCGAGTGGGCCGCCGCGTGCTGCGTCAGCCGTAGTGGGCGCGCAGCGTGCACGGACGCGCGTTGAGATAATCGCCCGCAGGTGCTAGACCGTTCGGGCCCCGTGTTAACGACGGCTGCGGTGCGCGCGGATGCTCGTGGAGGTAATCGCTCGCCGGTGTAGGCGCTAGCATGCCGCTGTCCGCTGCGTTAGCGATAGCCGCGGTGCGCGCGGGGGTGCGTGGGTTCACTCCGTGCGGCCGTGAGCCAGCAGCACGAGTCTGTCCCTCGGAGAGGGCGCTAGCGCGGGGGGCCCGATCGCTCGGTCGGCGGGGACCCGGCGGGAGCCGACCGACGCGGTGGAGGAGGCGGCGGAAGGGGCGGACGTCGCGCCCCACCTGCCCAGCGAGGGCGGTGGGGTGGACGTCGGCCCCCACACCGCCATGGCCCTGTACACGTTAAAGTGTTGAGCACAAACTCAAGGAGCAGGGAAAATGGTAATGTTGCTTGGATTTAATTTTAATATCATTGCAACTGTATAGTTTTGATATGTTTTATTGAAAAACATTCACGTGCATTGGCATGTCCCTCTGTCTCAAACATTAATAATGTATCATCTGCAAATGTCCTTTAGCAATGTAAATGTTTGTTCAACATTGGTATGCAGCTTGAAGAATGATGGAGTCTTATAACTGAAGACACTTTGGATTTTCAATCAAAATTTACAAATAATCCACTCTACCATAAACATGCTACATTCCAGCTAAAGTATAGTAGTATATTACTGTAAAGTAGTATGGTGTATAGCACAGATATTTTGTACAAACCCAGCGAGATGGGAGTGCTGCTTTGATGCATTACGCTAACCCCTAAGGGTACAATTTTATTTTTACAGTTTCAATCGGACCAAGTACCTGGGGAGGTTTATCCCAAGTCAACGTGGCTTAAAATCTGCCATGCTGAAATAAAATATCTGGACGTTATTGCTTCTGATGTGAGTGCAGGACTCGCTATCCATGCCAAGGTGCGGAGGCTCATTTGGGCGACCAAAGGAATTCCGAATGCATGTTACAATAACGTTCATTTCAGATGACTGGATTCATTTGGTAGAGTGCTCCAACTTGGGCAGAGATATCTGGCTGGAAAGTGATGTGGTTAAAACGTTTGTCTCGCAGTTTTAAAGGTTGCAATTTCAAAATACAGTTTGGGCATCAGAGCTCAATAAATTGAGTACTACTCTGTGTGAGGTTATCAGTTGACAGGTCAAACGTACTCTTTGTCCTTTTTGGTCACTTTATTATTATAGGCTAGTGGTGTTTGTGTGTTTTAATCACACAGATGGGGGGGGGGGGGGCATTGCACCTCGCTACACCCATCCACTGCTGACGGTAGAGGTTGTGTCTGTGTGTGTACACACACACACATTGTACACACACACAGTGTAAACACACAGTGTACACACACAGATTGTACATTCACAGAGTGTACACACACACAGTGTACACACACAGTGTATACACACACAGTGTACACACACACACTGTACACACACAGTGTACACACATAGAGTGTACACACACAGTGTACACACACACAGTGTAAACACACACAGTGTACACACACACAGTGTACACAGACACAGTGTACACACACACACAGTGCACACACACACACACTGTACACAGACAGTGTACACACACAGTGTAAACACACATAGAGTGTACACACACAGTGTACACACACAGTGTAAACACACACAGTGTACACACACACAGTGTACACACACAGTGTAAACACACAGTATAAACACACACAGAGTGTACACACACACACAGTGTAAACACAGAGTGTACACACACAGTGTAAACACACAGTGTAAACACACAGTGTACACACACAGAGTGTACACACACATTGTGTACACACACACATGTACACACACACACATTGTGTACACACACAGTGTACACACTGTGCACACACAGTGTACACACACACACAGTGTACACACACACAGTGTACACACACACAGAGTATACACACAGTGTACACACACAATGTACACACACACAGTGTACACACACACAGACACAGTGTACACACACACAGTGTACGTGTACACACAGTGTACACACACACACAGTGTACACACACTGTGTACACACACACAGTGTACACACACAGTGTACACACACAGTGTACACACAGTGTACACACACTGTGTACACACTGTGTACACACACACAGTGTACACACACACAGTATATACACACAGTGTACACACAATAATGTCCACGTTGTTGTTGTAGCTGAGCCCACGCACCCAAGGGAGGGAGCAATGAAAATGAATCTAAATCAACTTAAACTCCAATCCCGCTCTGTGACGTCACCACTCAGCATTACTTCATCGGCGTGAAACGCCAGGGGGAGGTGTACCTCGCTAGGGACGTCATGTCAACAAGGTATTACACCGCGCTCTTGAGCGTGACGTCAGCTCCGCTTGTGTCACTGCCGATTGCGTTCCAGTGCCAATCCTTATTTGGGCAAAGCTACGCCCAGTGACGGCAACTCATTAACATAATTTATTCGTTAAAGCCGACGAGATCATTGTCCACGACACATGGGACAAGTAATATTAACATAATTTATTCACTATTTAGTTACGGACCCGCTCATTGTGGGAGGAGCGTGTATCGTTCCCCGGATCTGACGTCACGTCACCTGCTGCCGCGTGACGTCACGAGGTAACACTGCACTGAAATCCGAGGTGAGAACTTCTCATTGCGATTGTGGTGTGGCGGTTGTGGTGGTTGTTGTTTACCAAGGTAGAGCCTCTCTCGTAGGGATGTCAGTTGAGTAGCAGCGAGCATGGGAATCGATGTCCAGGTTGGAACTTTACAACGCGGGGCCTAGCCACGCGGGGCCTTGCCTCCTGCCCTCGCCTGATTGCGTTTACTTTAATTATCTCGCTTAAGTTTAATTTGTCTTCACCCGGCTCGCCACTTTGTAACTTTGTTTTATTGTAAATATTCAAGCAGTTTTTATTTTTTCCACCAGGCCAAGCCCGCTTGAGCTGCTATACCGCTCTTGTTATCAGAAGCGACCTGCCCACAACAACAATAACAACAAGGTGGGACTTGATAATTGTTTTTTTACACCGAAACAACTTTCTTTTTGGCGTCTTCTGGTCCAACACCAACATGAGACGAGGCTCTAAGGAAAGTTGTCTCGGGTGTGGACCAATCAATTTCAAGGACAGTGCCACATACATTATCAGAGTTGTTTTTTGTTTGCATTCTGACCGCAGGTATTGTGGTCAATGTAAACATGACTCCTTGTAAAAAAGGTGTCAGTTTTGTTGCCAGATAAAAGGGTAAAAAACCAATTATCATTTTGTTACTGGCAAATGAGGTTTCCAATGGTGTAAGGTGGGGCTTGTCAACAGCGTGGTGGTGGTCACTCTAGACGCCTTGGCGGTGTTCACTCTAGACACGTGGCGGTGTTCACTCTAGACGCGTGGCGGTGTTCACTCTAGACACGTGGTGGTGTTCACTCTAGACACGTGGCGGTGTTCACTTTAGACGCTTGGTGGTGTTCACTCTAGACGCGTGGAGGTGTTCATTCTCTACATGTAGAGGGGAGACCGTGGGATCGGAAAGGAAATCCGCACGACCACGGGGAGAGAGAGAGAAACGCAGCCTCGGCTGTGTTGATTGATCCTCAATTAACTACTTGGTGGAGTGAGGAAGCATTAATACTGAGCAGGTGAAGGTGGCCAGGCGTGGGTCTGGACACACCACCACCTGTGAACCATGCCAGTGTGTGACAGTGGTGGAGCCAGTGGGGGTGGAGTGGCACGTGCCCCCCAACGATCCGATAGAAATCCCTAATTTTGATAGGATCATTGGGGTTTATTAGTAACGAACTTCACTACCCAGCTTCGCCCGGAACTTGGATTCTTGTCTTTGGTTAACTTCGCATTCCCTTCTATTTAACTGAAAAACCCTGGAAAGAATTGATGCTTGCAAGAAAGAAAAAAGCCGAAACAAATCAATTTTAGATTTAAAGCTTCCATGACTGCTAGGATCCATACTCTTTGGTTCTATTGGGTAAAGTCACGTAGGTGAAAATAAAATAACAAAAAATCACGACGTTTCGGCCACAACACAAGCGGCCTTCATCAGGTGAAGGGACGAGACTGTCTGGAGGACAGCGCTGGAGTGGGAGAAGCCACGCTTAGATCACGACCTTTAAGCTGTGTGAGAAGAAAACACAAAGCGCCTTGACAAAGGAATTAGCATTGAAATGGCTCATTGAAATAGCTAAGTTAAAGTATACACATCTGCAGAGGTAACCCTTGACAAAGGAATTAGCATAGAATTTAGCATTGAAATAGCTGAGTGATTAGCTTGTAACTGGTCACAGAAATAGCTATGTTAAAGTCAGAGCATATACATTCACCGAGGCACCTAGTACTCATCAAACAGGAGAATTTAGCGAAACACAACCACGCTCAGACAGCGGACCTTTAAACTGTGTGCGAGCAACAAGGTGTTCTGACAAAGAAATTTGCATAAAAATTAGCATTTGATTGGCGGATTTTAGGAAAGAGGTGGTGTACGTGCCGTTTGGCGCGGGGGGGGAGGGGGGGAGGGGAGTTTACCTATTGATGGTGTGAAAAGGGAATTTATAAGAGCTGCGAAAGTTTGGGGTACCACTACTTGAAAAATATATTGTACCATTGAAATTAGTTTAATGTTTAGTTCGGTTTAGAACATCTTTCCAATGGTTGCTTAATTTGAAACCATCCTCTCGGTTGAAATTGTGTCTGTGTTTGTAGATCTGAATTGCTTCATGAACAAATCTCTGATAAAAGCCCGTGGGTTTGCAAAGAACCTTGGTATCGGAGAAAATTATATCGTGATCCCCCACAGCGTTGTAACAGTGATCAGCCACGGCAGAAGAATTCGTTTTGCCGTGTTTCAAATCTGATTTGTGCTCGCGAATTCGGTCAGAGACATGTCGCTTTGTCTCACCGATGTAGCAATCACCGCAGGTACAACTCAATTTGTAAACCCCGGGGTACTGTAAATCAGGAAGGACATCCTTCACGGATGGAATCAGATCACGAATTTTGTGTACTGTATTGAACCGGACCTGGATCTTGTGTTTGTTTAGAATTTTGGAAATCTTTTTAGTAACGCCTGCTATATATGGAAGTGTGATGGTTTTGACCGGAGTATCAAGTGGTTGTTTCTGTATGGAGGGAGAGACAGCTTGGTGGATGGTACGGTCAGAGTAACCATTCCTTTTGAGGGCCAGGTGTACATGTTTTAATTCACTGGTCAGGTGGTGTTGGTCGGAAATGTAATGAGCCCTATGGTATAAAGTTTTGATGAGAGAATTCTTTTGGGCTGGGTGGTGGTGGGAATCAGGTTTCAAGTAGGAATCTGTGTGGGTGGGTTTCCTGTAGACAGAATGCCCCAATGAGCCATCAGGTCTCCTCTCAAACAGAACGGCTAAGAATGGTAGCTTGCCATCTTTCTCCACTTCCATGGTGAATTTGATGGCGGGATGTCTGGAATTGATGTGGTGTAGGAAAAGGTTCAGAGCTGGGAGGCCATGTGGCCAAATGACGAAAGTGTCATCCACATTTCTCTTCCACAGGGAAGGTCTGAGTGTGGAAGTCTGGATGGCGTCTGATTCAAATTTCTCCATGAAAATATTGGCTATCACTCGTGATAAGGGGGATCCCATGGGGGTACCCTCATTTTGTTTGTAGAAGGAGCCATTCCAAGTAAAGTAGGTATTGTTGAGGCAGTGCCTAACCAGTGCAGGTGTGTCGGGGTCTAGTCCATGTTGGACCAAATTTTCAATTATTTCAATGGTATCAGGTACTGGGACCTTGGTGAACAAAGAGACCACATCGAAGCTGACAAGGATATCATCAGGGGACAGTACAACGTCTTTGACCATAGAGACCAATTGGGCTGAGTTAAGTACTGCTGAGGCGGTCTTGCCAGTGAAAGGCAGCAAGGCATCTGACAGAAAACGGGCTAGTCTATAGGTAGGGGAGTTGATCGTGGATACGAAGGGTCGAAGTGGGGTGCCTTCTTTATGAATCTTGGGAAGACCATAGAATCTAGGGGGTCTTGCAGCAGAAGGTTTTAGGGAGGGACATTTAGTTGGGTCGATTAGGGAGGTCGAACTTGTGATGATCTTGTTGGTTTTTATCGCTAGGCTATTAGTAGGGTTATTTTTTTATTTTTGAGTAACTTCCATCGTTGAGCAGATTCTGGATTTTGTTGTTGTATGAATCTTTATCCATAATAACAGTAGCGTTGCCTTTATCGGCTGAGAGGATGACTATATCACTTCTGTTTTTTAAATTCGCGAGTTCAGAGCGTTCATTTTTGCTGATGTTACTAATGCGTTTCTTAGCATTCTTAAGAATAGTGGCTATTTCAGCTCTCGCAACGTCTGCTTGGATGTGTCCTACGCCTTTGAGGGCTACATCGACCTGAGAGATGATATCATCTATTGGTATGTGTTTTGGGGTGACAGCAAAATTTAGTCCCCTAGCCAGTACTGTTTTCAGATTGTCCGAAATTGGGGTGCTACTCTGATTAATGACGATTTTGTTAACATCTAGTTTTGTTATATGTGGAACTGGGTTCTTCTTTGATAGGTGGTTGAATTTAGAAATTAGGTTACCTTTACATTTGACTGACAGTGACTCAGCAGAAGAAGCAGTCATGTTGTCTACGTGATTCCAATCAGAAGGTGACATTTTTTGTGTTAACATTAAATGGGCTTGTAGGAGAGTCCTGTGTAAAGTATCGAGTTCAAATCGGAGTAGCCTTATCCTCTCTGAGATTAAAGATAGGCTGGCCTTAAGCTGAAACTGTTTAGAATTCGGAGAAGATACAGCAGCAGAAGTGAGTGTGAAAGCGATGGGTATTACCTTGTGATCGCGGCATCTTTTGAGGAAGGTCAGCGTCTCAATGAGTTGCGACTTCTTGTCCCGTTGTTTGTTAAAAGCTCTAACAGATAGGTGAAAGCCCTCCCCATAGAGGTTATCAATTCTAGATTTAAAGCTTTCGTGACTGCTAGGATCCATACTCTTTGGTTCTATTGGGTAAAGTCACGTAGGTGAAAATAAAATAACAAAAAATCACGACGTTTCGGCCACAACACAAGCGGCCTTCATCAGGTGAAGGGACGAGACTGTCTGGAGGACAGCGCTGGAGTGGGAGAAGCCACGCTTAGATCACGACCTTTAAGCTGTGTGAGAAGAAAACACAAAGCGCCTTGACAAAGGAATTAGCATATAATTTAGCATTGAAATGGCTCATTGAAATAGCTAAGTTAAAGTATACACATCCGCAG
The DNA here is from genome assembly GCF_048934315.1 of Petromyzon marinus. Taxonomy (NCBI): domain Eukaryota; kingdom Metazoa; phylum Chordata; class Hyperoartia; order Petromyzontiformes; family Petromyzontidae; genus Petromyzon; species Petromyzon marinus. The sequence goes on from NW_027422735.1 coordinate 54,623, forward strand.
AGGTACCCCTTGACAAAGGAATTAGCATAGAATGTAGCATTGAAATAGCTGAGTGATTAGCTTGTAACTGGTCACAGAAATAGCTATGTTAAAGTCAGAGCATATACATTCACCGAGGCACCAAGTACTCATCAAACAGGAGAATTTAGCGAAACACAACCACGCTCAGACAGCGGACCTTTAAACTGTGTGCGAGCAAACAAGGTGTTTTGACAAAGAAATTTGCATAAAAATTAGCATTTGATTGGCGGATTTTAGGAAAGAGGTGGTGTACGTGCCGTTTGGCGCGGGGGGGGAGGGGGGGGAGGGGGAGTTTACCTATTGATGGTGTGAAAAGGGAATTTATAAGAGCTGCGAAAGTTTGGGGTACCACTACTTAAAAAATATACTGTATCATTGAAATTAGTTTAATGTTTTGTTCGGTTTAGAACATCTTTCCAATGTTTGCTTAATTTGAAACCATCCTCTCGGTTGAAATTGTGTCTGTGTTTGTAGATCTGAATTGCTTCATGAAAAAATCTCTGATAACAGCCCGTGGGTTTGCAAAGAACCTTGGTATCGGAGAAAATTATATCGTGATCCCCCACAGCGTTGTATCAGTGATCAGCCACGGCAGAAGAATTCGTTTTGCCGTGTTTCAAATCTGATTTGTGCTCGCGAATTCGGTCAGAGACATGTCGCTTTGTCTCATCGATATAGCAATTACCACAGGTACAACTCAATTTGTAAACCCCGGGGTACTGTAAATCAGGAAGGACATCCTTCACGGATGGGATCAGATCACGAATTTTGTGCACTGTATTGAACCGGACCTGGATCTTGTGTTTGTTTAGAATTTTGGAAATCTTTTTAGTAACGCCTGCTATATATGGAAGTGTGATGGTTTTGACTGGAGTATCAAGTGGTTGTTTCTGTATGGAGGGAGAGACAGCTTGGTGGATGGTACGGTCAGAGTAACCATTCCTTTTGAGGGCCAGGTGTACATGTTTTAATTCACTGGTCAGGTGGTGTTGGTCCGAAATGTAATGAGCCCTATGGTATAAAGTTTTGATGAGAGATTTATTTTGGGCTGGGTGGTGGTGGGAATCAGGTTTCAAGTAGGAATCTGTGTGGGTGGGTTTCCTGTAGACAAAATGCCCCAATGAGCCATCAGGTCTCCTCTCAAACAGAACATCTAAGAATGGTAGCTTGCCATCTTTCTCCACTTCCATGGTGAATTTGATGGCGGGATGTCTGGAATTAATGTGGTGTAGGAAAAGGTTCAGAGCTGGGAGGCCATGTGGCCAAATGACGAAAGTGTCATCCACATATCTCTTCCACAGGGAAGGTCTGAGGGTGGAAGTCTGGATGGCGTCTGATTCAAATTTGTCCATGAAAATATTGGCTATCACTGGTGATAAGGGGGATCCCATGGGGGTACCCTCATTTTTTTTGTAGGAGCCATTCCAAGTAAAGTAGGTATTGTTGAGGCAGTGCCTAACCAGTGCAGGTGTGTCGGGGTCTAGTCCATGTTGGACCAAATTTTCAATTATTTCAATGGTATCAGGTACTGGGACCTTGGTGAACAAAGAGACCACATCGAAGCTGACAAGGATATCGTCAGGGGACAGTACAACGTCTTTGACCTACGTGACTTTACCCAATAGAACCAAAGAGTATGGATCCTTGCAGTCACGAAAGCTTTAAATCTAGAAGTGTACACACACACACTGTACACGCACACAGTGTACACACACACACTGTACACACACACACAGTGTACACACATAGTGTACACACACACAGTGTACACACAGTGTATACACAATGTACACACAGTGTACACACACACGGTGTACACACACACACACAGTACACACACACACTATACACAGACACACAGTGTATGCACACACAGTGTACACACACACACAGTGTACACACACACAGAGTATACACAATAATGTCCACGTTGTTGTTGCTGAGCTCACGCACCAAAGGGAGGGAGCAATGTAAAATTAATCTAAATCAACTTAAACTCCAATCCCGCTCTGTGACGTCACCAACCTGCATTACTTCATCGGCGTGAAACGCCAGGGGGAGGTGTACCTAGCTAGTGACGTCATGTCACCAAGGCATTCCCCCGTCCACCACGCTCTTGAGCGTGACGTCACCTCCGCTTGGGTCACTGCCGTCATCGGTCCAGTCGCAATCCTTATTTGGGCAAAGCTACGCCCAGTGACTGGCGGCTCATTAACATAATGTAATATTTGAAGCCGTCGCGAATTTATTGCGACGGGTTCAGCACCTACAATATATCGAATGGCACATTAACATAATTTAATCATACTCTAATTTATTTACGGAGCAGCTCATTGTGGGAGGAGCCTGTCTCGTTGCCCATAATTGACGTCATGTCACCTGCTGCCGCGTGACGTCACGAGGCAACAGGAAGATATCGCTTCCTGCACTGAAATCCGAGGTGAGAAATTCTCATTGCGATTGTGGTTGTTGTCGTGGTGGTTGTTGTTGTTGTTTACCAAGGTAGAGCCTCTCTCGTAGGGATGTCAGTTGAGTAGCAGCGAGCATGGGAATCGATGTCCAGGTTGGAACTTTACAACGCGGGGCCTAGCCACGCGGGGCCTTGCCTCCTGTCCTCGCCTGATTGCGTTCACTTTAATTATCTCGCTTAAGTTTAATTTGTCTTCACCCGGCTCGCCACTTTGTAACTTTGTTTTATTGTCAATATTCACGCAGTTTTTATTTTCTTTTGTTAGCAGGCCAAGCCCGCTTGAGCTGCTATACCGCTCTTGTTATCAGAAGCAACCTGCCCACAACAACACAAGGTGAGGCTTTGTCAACGTGTGTGAATGCTTTGACTTAAAACTTTGGTGACTGCAGGAATTAATATTCTTGGTTCTTTCGGTAAAGTCACGTAGATAGAAAATAAAATTAAAATAACAGATAATCATTTTTCTTTTTTTACAATGAAGCAAAAAACCCCACAACGTTTCTATGGCAACATTAATGTTGAAGATGCGAGGGCTTACAGGAATATTTATGACATTTGCCCTCTCATTGCGTGCCATGACAGTGCTGTTTGCACAGTCACACATAGTCACTGTAAGATGATTTTCTTGGTCGTGTTGTTGTTTTGTTGCTTGTTGTGGTTGCACCCGATTCAAGAGCCGAATGGCTCACGGGACTATAACCAAAATAAATCAAACTGAAAATCAAAAAACTGAAACCGCGTGATGAATTTGGGAAAGTTTTTCACTGCATCTCCAAATATATATAAAAGGCAAAGTTGTGATTGTGTGTGTCCGTTCAAAATGTTTAGCGTACTTCCCGACATGCAACAAACTGTAAATTTGCCATGTGGGTACTTTCCAGACTGTACACCGTGCAAACATTATACAAATACACTTTTGTGTTTTTAGGGGTGGAGGGGAGCTCAATAATGTATAGATTTTTTGGACGGCAAGTGAGCTGTGACGTCAAATCTGTCACGTGACCCTCGCATGTGGAAGAGTAACGCGTTGTAGTGTAGTGGTTAGCGTTGTCTGTGTGTGTGTGTATGTGTGTCTGTGTGTGTGTATCTGTGTGTGTGTGTCTGTGTGTGTGTCTGTGTGTGTGTCTGTGTGTGTGTCTGTGTGTGTGTATCTGTGTCTATGTGTCTGTGTGTGTGTGTGTCTGTGTGTGTATGTGTCTGTGTGTATGTGAAAGCGTAACGCATTGCAGTGTAGCGGTTAGCGCTACGCCGCACTACGAACCCGGTGACCCGAGTTCGATTGCCGCTCACGGCCACCACCGGCGACGATTATTTGAACCGCTTCTGGGCCTCCCCTAGGTCGACTCAGCCTCAAACGAGTAACTGCTGTGGTGTGAACATCGCCACTGGGGAGACAAAGGCGGCCGGACGTGGTGGATCCAAGTCCCGGGCGAAGCCGGATAGTACAGCTAGTCATGAATACATGAATGAATATAGACGTGTAAGCCACGTGTGACTGTATATATTAATTCCTCCATGGCTCGATACTGACGTGTAGATGGTGTGGATATTCTTATTTTCTGTCTGCAGCTGACGCTGGTCTGATGGAGCAAAGGCAGTCAGCACAGCAAGCCGGGACGACAAGTCAACAATGCGACCAGCGTGCATACAGCACGGATCGGACTGGAAATTTGACACAGCACCAGAGAACTCGCAAAGAAGAGAAACCCTTCCAGTGCAGTGTGTGTGACAAGGCATTTGCATGGCCATCAGTTCTTGAGACCCACCAGAGAACACACACAGGAGAGAAACCCTTCAAGTGCACTGTGTGTGGGAAGGCATTTTCACAGTCATCTGCTCTTAAAATACACCAGAGAACACACACGGGAGAGAAACCTTTCAAGTGCAGTGTTTGTGGGAAGACATTTTCAGGTTCATCTACTCTTAAAACACACCAGAGAACACACACGGGAGAGAAACCCTTCAAGTGCAGTGTGTGTGGGAAGGCATTTTCAGATTCATCTCATCTTCAAAGACACCAGAGAACACACACGGGAGAGAAACCCTTCAAGTGCAGTGTGTGTGGGAAGACATTTTCAGATTCATTTGCTCTTAAAACACACCAGAGAACACACACGGGAGAGAAACCCTTCAAGTGCAGTGTGTGTGGAAAGGCATTTTCACAGTCATTTGCTCTTAAAAAACACCAGAGAACACACGGGAGAGAAACCCTTCAAATGCACTGTGTGTGGGAAGACATTTTCAGATTCATCTACTCTTAAAACACACCAGAGAACACACACGGGAGAGAAACCCTTCAAGTGCAGTGTGTGTGGGAAGGCATTTGTACAGTCATTTGCTCTTAAAACACACCAGAGAACACACATGGGAGAGAAACCATTCAGGTGCAGTGTGTGTGGGAAGACATTTTCAGATTCATCTACTCTTAAAAAACACCACAGAACACACACAGGAGAGAAACCCTTCAGGTGCAGTGTGTGTCGGGAGACATTTTCAGGTTCATTTGCTCTTAAAACACACCAGAGAACACACACGGGAGAGAAACCCTTCAAGTGCAGTGTGTGTGGGAAGGCATTTTCAGATTCATCTCATCTTCAAAGACACCAGAGAACACACACGGGAGAGAAACCCTTCAAGTGCAGTGTGTGTGACAAGGCATTTGCATGGCCATCAGTTCTTAAGACCCACCAGAGAACTCACACAGGAGAGAAACCCTTCAGGTGCAATGTGTGTGGGAAGGCATTTTCACGGTCATCTGCTCTTAAAATACACCAGAGAACACACACGGGAGAGAAACCCTTCAAGTGCAGTGTGTGTGTGAAGGCATTTTCAGATTCATCTACTCTTAAAAAACACCAGAGAACACACACGGGAGAGAAACCCTTCAGGTGCAGTGTGTGTGCGAAGACATTTTCATGGTCATCCGCTCTTAAAACACACCAGAGAACACACACAGGAGAGAAACCCTTCAGGTGCAGTGTGTGTGGGAAGACATTTTCAGATTCATCTACTCTTAAAACACACCAGGGAACACACACGGGAGAGAAACCCTTCAGGTGCAGTGTGTGTGGGAAGACATTTTCAGGTTCATTTGCTCTTAAAACACACCAGAGAACACACACGGGAGAGAAACCCTTCAAGTGCAGTGTGTGTGGGAAGACATTTTCAGGTTCCTCTGCTCTTAAATCACACCAGAGAACACACACGGGAGAGAAACCTTTCAAGTGCAGTGTGTGCGGGAAGGCGTTTGCACATTCATCAAATCTTCAAGTACACCAGAGTACACACACGGGAGAGAAACCCTTCAAGTGCAGTGTGTGCGGGAAGGCATTTGCACATTCATCAAATCTTCAAGTACACCAGAGAACACAGAAGCATCAAAAGATCTGCAAGGAGTGGAGTCTGAAATCAGCTTGTGAAAGTCAAAGTGCCGCAATGAGCCCATCCCTCATGAAACACGAACCGGAAGAAAATCCCAGCCTGGACACTTTTAAAGGTATCGAGCTGAAATATGAAGAGGTGAAGGTAAAATGTGAAGAGGTGAAGAGGGAAGAAGTGATGGTGAAGAACGAAGAAGTGAAGGTGAAATGTGAAGATGAAGATTAAACACCAAAATGGGACCTTCACATCGATGGAGGCAACGTAAAGCAGGAGGAGCATTCTGACTGTGAGGGAGAGCGAGGCAACTCCCAGCAGTTTGTGGAAGTGGAGGTGTGGGTGGACTTCCTCCGAGACAATACAAAGTCAAGTGGAGACCCGGTAGATGTGTAAGCCAGAGACGATGTCGCTACAATAGATGCACCTTTGTCACAGGCCTTTAATGACAGGAATGTGAAGTTGAACACTCATTTCTTAGGTTCATCCTGCAGAGTAAGGGCGGCCAGTCTTTGTGGACCTGTGGGTTGGGTAGATCTCTAACCAGGAGCGAGAGACAATAAGCTCCCAAGCATTCACTATGTTATAACAATTGCATTTACACGGTGCTTGCTTTATCGCCTCAGCAACTCAAAGTTTCGTGTCGTACCTCGTCTGAAACACTCGAAGAGCATCCCCAAGTTGCAGCTGCCCCTGTGTGGCACAAGGTGGTGGCCCTGCACCGGCCTGCATGTGGACAAGAGCCTGTCAGTAGGGGGCGATGATTGATGTGTCATCCCAGTTGTGTAGTTTGTAGGCAATCTTGATTCCAAGCTTTCGTGACTGCAGGAATCCACACTCTTGAGTTCTTTCGGTAAAGTCACCACGTGGGTAGAAACATAACACATCACGGCATTTAGATCACAACACAAGCAATCGTCATCAGGTGGGACAACCACAGCAAGAAAAACTGCTGAAGAAGTAGGCGCCTACTCCAGCAGTTTCTTCTTGCTGCTGTGCTTGTCCCACCTGATGACGATTGCTTGTGTTGCCATCGAAACGCCGTGATTTATTATTTGTAGCGTAATGGTTTGAATTTGCTACATTTTGACCCAGACGCCAGCATGCAACGGCCTACTCATTTTGAATGACGCAACAATAGTACATTGTACATACACTGTTAAGCAGACGGTGCGCATTTGTAAAATAACTTCTTGTTAATGCGATGTAACGTGATGCAGTCAATTTCGCTGCAGTAATTCAATGTTGTTAATATGCCCGTCAATGATTTAGAATGAATACTTGTCTGATTGTGCGCGTGCATGTAACATTTTGTCTGAGGGTCAAACATTGAATAAGTGATGTTAGGACAATGTGTGTGTGTGTGTTTTGGAAGTAACCTGTACAGAGAACTCGGGTGAGACCCGTTGTTCTTGTGATACAGGTCAAAGGGTACTTTTGTGTTTCACGAAGCGTCTGCCTCTGGAGCAACTCATTGTCTTTGAAATAGGGAGCACGCTCGGATCATTCATCAGTTACAAGGCATACCACTTGAAAGTTACACGTATAGGAGGAGGTACATTCTCTACAACACGAATTGTAGTTTTGTCTTACGTGTTGACGTAGATTTTGTCTTACTGGGACTATAAATGCTCCTTGCTGATTCACGTCTGGATGTTCGTACCTATCGGTTGAAGCAAACCCCACTGCTGTTGTTGAGACGCTGTGCACCAATAAGGGTCCAACACATTGACGGCCTTCAGGCCAGGAAAGTCACAACATTTGCACACGAAGGACGCATTCACGCAAGTACCCCATGCTCCGTTTTGAAGTTTTAAAATGAAACATCTTTGAATTGTGTTGTGTTTTGAATTAGATGATTTTATTTCCTCATTAAAAGCTTGTATCAATTTACATCTGGAAGACTTCATTGAAAAGGACATTTCATGTGAATTTTCTCTCGTCATTAAGTAGATGGCCTTGCCGGGGGTTCGGACACACAGTGTACACACACACAGTGTACACACACAATGTACACAGTGTACACACACACACACTGTACACACACACAGTGTACACACACACAGTGTATACACATAGTGTACACACACAGTGTACACACACAGGGTACACAGTGTATATACACACAGTGACACACACAGTGACACAACAACAACCGCCATTCGCCACTAAGTGGCGGTGACGTCACCACGACGCTTGTGCCAGGCACAGTGACACACAAAGACAAAGATCCCCCGTGTAGCCTTAACAGACTGTAGGGGCAAGTGCTGTTAGCGAGCACCTATGAAGGCCGGAACGGTACACGAGGGGGTGGGTGGCCAGCACCACGCCCGACCGCCTTTGTCTCCCTAGTGGCGATATTTACACACCGCACCAGGTACTCAGTGACACAGCGACACACACAGTGTATACACATAGTGTACACACACACAGTGTACACACACAGTGTACACACACACACGGTGTATACACAATAATGTCCACGTTGTTGCTGAGCTCACACACCAAAGGGAGGAAGCAATGGAAAATTAATCTAAATTAACTTAAACTGCAACTCTGTGACGTCACCACTCTGCAGTACGTCCGGCGTGAAACGCCAGGGGGAGGTGTACCTCGCTAGTGACGTCATGTCACCAAGGTATTCACCCCTCCCCCGTCCACCGCGCTCTTGAGCGAGACGTCACCTCCGCTTGGGTCACTGCCGATATCGGTCCAGTGGCAATCCTTATTTGGGCAAAGCTACGCCCAGTGACTGGTGGCTCATTAACATAATGTACCGTTAAAGCCGTCGAGAGTTTATTTCGACGGGTTCAGTGCCCACGCCCCCATCCCTCGACATATGGGCCGGCGTCATTAACATAATTTATTCAGTTGGAGAGCTGCTTGTGGAAGGGCACTGACGTCATACTACTTCCTGCTGTCGCGAGGTAACAGGAAGCTGCCGTGTGCGCGCTTGCATTGAAATCCGAGGTGAGAAATTATCATCGTTGTGGTGGTTGTTGTGGTGGTGGTTGTTGTTTACCAAGGTAGAGCCTCTCTCTCGTAGGGATGTCAGTTGAGTAGCAGCGAGCATGGGAATCGATGTCCAGGTTGGAACTTTACAACGCGGGGCCTAGCCACGCGGGGCCTTGCCTCCTGCCCTCGCCTGATTGCATTCACTTTAATTATCTCGCTTAAGTTTAATTTGTCTTCACCCGGCTCGCCACTTTGTAACTTTGTTTTATTGTAAATATTCACGCAGTTTTTATTTTCTTTTGTTAGCAGGCCAAGCCCGCTTGAGCTGCTATACCGCTCTTGTTATCAGAAGCGACCTGCCCACAACAACACAAGGTGAGGCTTTGTCAACGTGTGTGAATGTTTTGACTTAAAACTTTGGTGACTGCAGGAATTAATATTCTTGGTTCTTTCGGTGAAGTCACGTAGATAGAAAATAAAATAATAAAAATAAATGAAAAATAAAATTTTTAAAATAAAGCAAAAAACCCACGACGTTTCGATCGCAACACAAGTGGTCTTTATCTTATTAAATTTAATCTGTTCTTTTTATTTTCTATCTACGTGACTTTACTGAAAGAACCAACAATACGTGTGTCAATGTATCTATCGGTCAAAGACGCTAAGCGCGTGCCGCTGTTGACTCTGAATGTGTGGAGGGGAACACCTTCACCACAGGGAGAGAGAGAGACAGAGACACGGATAGCCTCGGCTATGTTGATTGATCCTCGATTCATTACTTGGTGGAGTGAGGAAGAATTAATGCTGAGCAGATGAAGGTGGCCAGGCATGGTTCTGGTCACACCGCAACCTTTTTACTCATGGCAGTGTGTGACAGTGTCAAGTTTGTGTTTGCAGTTAAGTCTATTAACTCTATTGCACACGGAGGTTATATCAAAACAATAGTTTATTTTTGTTTTCCTCAGGAACTCTTAATAAGAATGGAAACAGGATGTGAACACAGCACACACATTCAGCTGAAGTCGGAACTGTTCATCCCAGCATTCAAGGACATCTGAGTTGTGATTGAACATTAATTCATGCTATGTCAGCTGAATTTAGCTCTTAGAAATATTCCTTTTGTAGCCAGACAGCCGAAATTGTGTGCTTAGAGTTTTGGGTTATCATTCATTTTGAAGATACGAGGGCTTCCAGGCATGTTTATAACCATTTGCCCTCTCATTGTGTGCCATCACAGCCCGTGTGATGAATTTGGGACACTTTTTCACTACATCATGAATATATGAATAAGTATAGACGTGTAAGTCACATGTGACTATATGTGCATTCCTCTGTGCATCGATACTGATGTGTCGATGGTGTGGATATTATTTTTTTCTGTCTGCAGCTGACGCTGGTCTGATGGAGCAAAGGCCGTCGGCACAGCTCGGTACGACAAGTCAACAATGCGACCAGCGTGCATACAGCACGGATCGGACTGGAAATTTGACACAGCACCAGAGAACTCGCACGGGAGAGAAACCCTTCAAGTGCACAGTGTGTGGGAAGGCATTTGGATGGCCATCAGTTCTTGAGATACACCAGAGAACTCACACGGGAGAGAAACCCTTCAAGTGCAGTGTGTGTAACAAGGCATTTTCACAGTCATCTGCTCTTAAAAAACACCAGAGAACACACACGGGAGAGAAACCCTTCAAGTGCAGTGTGTGTGGGAAGGCATTTCCAGATTCATCTAATCTTCAAAGACACCAGAGAACACACACGGGAGAGAAACCCTTCAAGTGCAGTGTTTGTGGGAAGGCATTTTCACGGTCATCTGCTCTTAAAAAACACCAGAGAACACACACGGGAGAGAAACCCTTCAAGTGCAGTGTGTATGGGGAGGCATTTGCACAGTCATCTTTTGTTAAAAAACATCAGAGAACACACACTGGAGAGAAACCCTTTAAGTGCACTGTGTGTGGGAAGGCATTTGCCTGGCCATCAGTTCTTCAGACCCACCAGAGAACACACACGGGAGTGAAACCCTTCAGGTGCACCTTGTGCGGGAAGGCGTTTGTACATGTGTCACATCTTCAAAGACACCAGAGAACACACACGGGAGAGAAACCCTTCAGGTGCATTCTGTGCGGGATGGCGTTTGCACAGTCACCACATCTTAAAGTACACCAGAGAACACACACGGGAGAGAAACCCTTCAAGTGCAGTGTGTGTGGGAAGGCGTTTGCACATTCATCTGCTCTTGTAGTACACCAGAGAACACACACGGGAGAGAAACCCTTCAAGTGCACTGTGTGTAGGCAGATGTTTGCAAATTCATCAAATCTTCAAGTACACCAGAGAACACAGAAGCATCAGAAGATCCACAAGGAGTGGAGTCTGAAATCAGCTTGTGAAAGTCAAAGTGCCGCCATGAGCCCATCCCTCATGAAACACGAACCAGAAGAAAATCCCAGTTTGGACACTTTTAAAGTTATCGAGGTGAAATATGAAGAGGTGATGGTGAAATATGAAGAGGTGAAGGTGAAATGTGAAGATGTGATGGTGAAGAGTGAAGAAGTGAAGGTGAAATGTGAAGATGAAGATTCAACTCCAAAATGGGATCTTCACATCGATGGAGGCAACGTGAAGCAGGAGGAGATTTCTGACTGTGAGGCAGAGCGAGGCAACTCCCAACAGTTTGTGGAAGTGGAGGTGTGGGTGGACTTCCTAGACAATACAAAGTCAAGTGGAGACCCGGTAGATGTGTAAGCCAGAGACGATGTCGCTACAATAGATGCATCTTTGTCACAGGCCTTTAATGACAAGAATGTGAAGTTGAACACTCAATTCCTAGGTTCAACCTGCAGAGTAAGAGCGAGCGGCCAGTCTTTGTGGACCTGTGGGTTGGGGAGATCTTTAACCAGGAGCGAGAGCCAAAAAGCTCCCAAGCATTCACTAAATAATTGCATTTACACGGTGCTTGCTTAATAACCTTTGCAACTCCGAGTTTTGTATCGTATCTCGTCTGAAACACTCGAAGAGCATCCCCAAGTAGCAGCTGCCCCTGTGTGGCACAGGGTGGTGGCCCTGCACCGGCCTGCATTTATTATTTTTTTCCGCCTGAGGACGACCGCTTGTGTTACGATCGAAACGTCGTGATCTATTATTATTTTTTCTGCCTACGTGACATTACTGAAAGAACCAAAGAGTATGTGAACAAGAGGCTGTCAGTAGGGGGCGATGATTGATGTTTCATCTCAGTTGTGTAATTTATCGCTAATGTTTAGAATTCGCCAGCATGCAATGGCCTACTCGTTTTGAATGACACAATAGTATGTTTTACATCCACTGTTAAGCAGACGGTGCATATTTTTTCAAATAGCTTTTTAATCAGATGTTATCTGATGCAGTAGATTTCACTGCAGTAATTACATTTTCTTAAAATTCCAGTCAATAATTTAGAATGAACATTTATTTTGGTTCTTTCGTTAAAGTCACGTAGAATGAGATTATAATAATAAAATCAAATAACACAATAAAATTCTCACGACGTTTTGGCCACAACACAAGTGGCTTTCAGGTGAAAGGAACAGACCTGTCGGGACGACAGAGCTTCAATGAACGCTGTTAAGATTCGTAGCGTCTTTTAAGCTGGTTTAGAGAGGTGAGGCACCTTGACAAATGGGTTTACATATAAAACAGGAGAATTTAGCATTGAAATAGCTGAGTGATTAGCTTGTGACTGGTCATAGAAATAGACTGGTTATAGAAATTGCTTTATTGTTTTATTTTATTAATTTATTATTTTATTCTCATTCTACGTGACTTAAGATGAATCCTTGCAGTCACGAAAGCTTTAAATCGAAATTTAGAATGAACACTTGTCTGATTTTGTGTGTACGTGCATCACTTTTTTTTATAAGGGTCAAACATTGAATTAGTGATGTTAGGACAAAGTGCGTGTGTGTTTTGGAAGCAACCTGTACAGATAACTCAGGTGAGACCCGATGTTCTTGTGATACAGGTCAAAGGGTATTTTTGTGTTTCAGGAAGCATCTGGAGCAACTCATTGTCTTTGACATAGGAAGCACACTCGGATAATTCATCAGTTACAAGGCATACCACCTTAAAGTTACACGCAGAGGAGATACATTCTCTACAACACGAATTATAATTTTGTCTTACGTGTTGACGTACATTTGTCGAACTTGGACTAGAAATGCTCTTTGCTGATTCACGTCTGGATGTTCACAACCATGGCTTGAAGCAAGCCCCACTACTGTTGAGACATTGTCCACCAAAACTGGTCCACAGTTGGCTTGCACTGAATCAATGCTGCAGTAATTATGGACTCGCATGAAGGCCGTGGGATTTATATTTTGTGTTCAACATTCCTTTGTTTCGTGGAGAGACCGATTAAATTAAAGACGTCTTGTCTGCTGATCTTGTTCATATCTGTGTACATCGATATCCCACATTGCTTGCACGTACACACCACACGCAATTAAATCAATAAAAATAAGAACAACTTCCGGGGATTGCGAAGATCGAGGAATCTCTTTCAATGGAGCGAGTTCAGTGTGTTCGATTCAACATCTCTCTGTCTCTGTCCGTCTGTGTCATCTGTTTGCCTCTGTGTTTCTCTCTGCCTGTCTCTCTGTCGTCTCTGTGTTCCTCTTGTCTGTGTCTATCTGCCTGTCTTGTCTGTGTGTGTGTCTCTCTATCAGCGTCTATCCAACCGTATTCAACGACTGTCAGTAGCAACATGCGCCCGGTCAACTTGCATGGCCCGTGACTCAAACTTGCTCAAAGGAGTGTTTATCTGTAATTTATTTCGCACCATACCTAGCCAACCGTGTTAATCCATGGGTCTCTGTGTGTGTGTCTGTGTGTGAGTCTCTGTGTGTGTATCTGTGTGAGTCTCTGTGTGTGTGTGTCTGGAACTTATTTCGCACCGTACGTAACCGAACCTGCCCAGGAGGAGCGGCTGGTATCTGTGGAGCTGTGGGCCGGGTAAATCTGTGAGCAGGAGCGAGAGACAATTAAGCTCCCAAGCATTCACTACGTAAAACAACATATTTGCACTCATAAGTCGCTTGCCTAATTGCCTCAGCAACTCGGTGTTTCGTATCGAACCTCATCTCAAACAATGGAAGGGCGCCCCCTAGTGGCAGCTGCCCCTGTGTGGCACAAGGTGGCCCTGCACCGGCCTGCACGTGGACATGAGTCTGTCGGTAGGGGGCGATCATTGATGCGTCATCTCCCTGTGGAGTTTCTGGATAGTGTCTGGAATTGCCACAATTTTGACCGTGACACCAACATGCAATGTGCGTTGTGAGTGACACAGTGGTTTGTTTGACATCTGCTGTTAAGCAGAACAGCGCATATTGTGGTGAATGTTTCTGGGGTAGCCAGATATGCCTGTCGGATTTGAATCTTGAACCTCGGCAATAAAGAGAAAGCGCTACCATATTCCTGGTTCTTTCGGTAAAGTCACGTAGATAGAAAAATAAATGATAAAAAATAATAAATTAACATTTTCATAATAAATAAAAATAATAAATTGAAAATAAATTGATGAAAAGATGCCATGGGTCGACTGACTGAGATGACTGGCCAATGCACCACCTGTGCCCCCCACTACACACACACAGTGTACACACACACAGTGTACACACACACAGTGTACACACACACAGTGTACACACACACAGTGTACACACACAGTGTGTATGTACATACATAGTGTATATACGTACACACAGTGTACACACACTGTACACACACACAGTGTACACACAGTGTACACACACACACTGTATACACAGTGTACAAACACAGTGTACACACACACAGAGTACACACACAGTGTACATACACAGTGTACACACATTGTGTACACACACAGTGTACACACACACATTGTGTACACACACAGAGTGTACACACACACACACAGTGTACATACACACAGTGTGCACACACAGAGTACACACACACACAGTGTACACACACACACAGTGTACACACACAGAGTACACACACACAGTGTACACACACACAGTGTACACACACACGGTGTACACACACACAGTGTACACACACACACAGTGTACACACACACAAAATGTACACACACACAGTGTATACACACAGTGTATACACACAGAGTACACACACACAGTGTACACACAGACACAGTGTGTACACACACACAGTGTACACACACACAGTGTATACACACAGTGTATACACACACATACACAGTGTACACAGTGTACACACACACAAAATGTACACACACACAGTGTATACACACAGTGTATACACACAGAGTACACACACACAGTGTACACACAGACACAGTGTGTACACACACACAGTGTACACACACACAGTGTATACACACAGTGTATACACACACATACACAGTGTACACACACACACAGTGTACACACACAGTGTACACACACACACAGTGTACGTACACACAGTGTATACACAATAATGTCCACGTTGTTGTTGTAGCTGAGCCCACACACCCAAGGGAGGGAGCAATGTAAAATGAATCTAAATCAACTTAAACTCCAATCCCGCTCTGTGACGTCACCTCTCTGCATTACCTCATCGGCGTGAAACGCCAGGGGGAGGTGTACCTCGCTAGGGACGTCATGTCACCAAGTTATTCATCCGTCCATCGCGCTCTTGAACGTGACGTCACCTCCGTTTGGGTCACTGCCGATATCTTTCCAGTGCCAATCCTTATTTGGGCAAAGATACGCCCAGTGACTGGCGGCTCATTAACATAATGTATCCTTAAGCCGTCGCGAGTTTGTTGCGACGGGTTCAGCGCCCACGCCCCTATCCCTCGACGTATGGTCCGGTCTCATTAACATAATTTATTCAGTTACAGAGCAGCTCGTGGGAGGGAAGTGACGTCATACTACTTCCTGCTGTCGCGAGGCAACAGGAAGCTGCCGTGTGCGCGCTTGCACTGAACTCCGAGGTTAGAAATTCTCATCGTTGTGGTGGTGGTCGTTGTGGTGGTGGTGGTTGTTGTTGTTGTTTACCAAGGTAGAGCCTCGCTCTCTCTCGTAGGGATGTCAGTTGAGTAGCAGCGAGCATGGGAATCGATGTCCAGGTTGGAACTTTACAACGCGGGGCCTAGCCACGCGGGGCCTTGCCTCCTGCCCTCGCCTGATTGCATTCACTTTAATTATCTCGCTTAAGTTTAATTTGTCTTCACCCGGCTCGCCACTTTGTAACTTTGTTTTATTGTAAATATTCACGCAGTTTTTATTTTCGTTCTTTTGTTAGCAGGCCAAGCCCGCTTGAGCTGCTATACCGCTCTTGTTATCAGAAGCGACCTGCCCACAACAACACAAGGTGAGGCTTTGTCAACGTGTGTGAATGTTTTGACTTAAAACTTTGGTGACTGCAGGAATTAATATTCTTGGTTCTTTCGGTAAAGTCACGTAGATATAAAATAATAAAAATAAATGAAATATATATATTTTTTAATAAAGCAAAAAACCCACGAGGTTTCAATCGCAACACAAGTGGTCTTTATCTTATTAAATTTAATCTGTTATTTTTATTTTCTATCTACGTGACTTTACTGAAAGAACCAACAATACGTGCGTCAATGTCTATTGGTCAAAGACGCTAAGCGCGTGCCGCTGTTGACTCTGAATGTGTGGAGGGGAACACCTTCACGGGGAGAGAGAGACAGAGACACGGATAGCCTCGGCTATGTTGATTGATCCTCGATTCATTACTTGGTGGAGTGAGGAAGAATTAATGCTGAGCAGATGAAGGTGGCCAGGCATGGTTCTGGTCACACCACCACCTGTTTACTCATAAGATTGGAAACAGGAGGTGAACACAGCACACACATTCAGCTGAAGTCGGAACTGTTCATCCCAGCATTCAAGGACATCTGAGCCTGGATTCACACCTCTAAGTTGTGATTGAACATTAATTTATGCATTTCTGCATAACACAAATAGTATTGTTTTCAAAACCCTTTGCTATGTCAGCTGAATTTAGCTTTCATATATATTCCTTTTGTAGTCAGACAGCCGAAATTGTGTGCTTAGAGTTTTGAGTTAACATTCATCTTGGAAGATATGAAGGCTTCCAGGCATATTAATGACATTTTCCCTCTCATTGTGTGCCATAACAGCCCGTGGAGAGAAATCCTTCAGGTGCACTCTGTACGTGAAGGCATTTGCACGTTCATCAAATCTGATGAATTTGGGAAACTTTTTCACTACATCATGAATATATTAATAAGTATAGACGTGTAAGTCACGTGTGCATTCCTCTGTACCTGACGTGTAGATGGTGTGGATATTCTTTTTTTCTGTCTGCAGCTGACGCTTCCTCTGCAGAATTGGTCTCATGGAGCAAAAGCAGTCAGCACAGCAGCTCGGTACGACAAGTCAACAATGCGACCAGCGTGCATACAGCACGGACCGGACTGGAAATTTGACACGGCACCAGAGAACTCACGCGGGAGAGAAACCCTTCAAATGTACTGTGTGTAACAAGGCATTTGCATGGCCATCAGTTTTTCAGAACCACCAGAGAACACACACGGGAGAGAAACCCTTCATGTGCACGATGTGTGGGATGGCATTTACACAGTCATGTAATCTTGTAACACACCAGAGAACACACACGGGAGAGAAACCCTTCCAGTGCAGTGTTTTTGTGGGAAGATATTTTCTGGTTCATTTGTTTTTAAAACACACCAGAGAACACACACGGAAGAGAAACCCTTCAAGTGCAGTGTGTGTGTGAAGGCATTTTCATGGTCATCTGCTCTTAAAAAGCACCAGAGAACACACACAGGAGAGAAACCCTTCAAGTGCAATGTGTGCGTGAAGGCATTTGCACAGTCATGTGATCTTGTAAAACACCAGAGAACACACACGGGAGAGAAACCCTTCAGGTGCACTATGTGCGGGATGGCATTTGCACAGTCATGTAATCTTGTAACACACCAGAGAACACACACAGGAGAGAAACCCTTCAATTGCACTGTGTGTGGGAAGACATTTTCTTATTCATCTCATCTTCAAAGACACCAGAGAACACACACGGGAGAGAAACCCTTCAAGTGCAGTGTGTGTGGGAAGACATTTGCAGATTCATTTGCTCTTAAAACACACCAGAGAACACACACGGGAGAGAAACCCTTCAAGTGCAGTGTGTGTGGGAAGGCATTTTCACATTTATCTACTCTTAAAAAACACCAGAGAACACACACAGGAGAGAAACCCTTCAAGTGCAGTGTGTGTGGGAAGACATTTTCAGATTTATCTACTCTTAAAAAACACCAGAGAACACACACGGGAGAGAAACCCTTCAGGTGCACGATGTGCGGGATGGCGTTTGCACAGTCATGTAATCTTGTAACACACCAGAGAACACACACGGGAGAGAAACCCTTCAAGTGCACTGTGTGTGGGAAGACATTTTCAGATTCATCTGCTCTTAAAACACACCAGAAAACACACACGGGAGAGAAACCCTTCAAGTGCACTGTATGTGGGAAGGCATTTGTACAGTCATTTGCTCTTAAAACACACCAGAGAACACACATGGGAGAGAAACCATTCAGGTGCAGTGTGTGTGGGAAGACATTTTCACAGTCATCTGCTCTTAAAACACACCAGAGTACACACACGGGAGAGAAACCATTCAAGTGCAGTGTGTGTGGGAAGGCATTTCCACAGTCATCTGCTCTTAAAACACACCAGAGAACACAGAAGCATCAGAAGATCCACAAGGAGTGCAGTCTGAAATCAGCTTGTGAAAGTCAAAGTGCCGCAATGAGCCCATCCCTCATGAAACACGAACCGGAAGAAAATCCCAGCTTGGACACTTTTAAAGGTATCGAGGTGAAATGTGAAGAAGTGATGGTGAAGAGGGAAGAAGTGAAGGTAAAATGTGAAGATGAAGATTCACCTCCAAAATGGGACCTTCACATCGATGGAGGCAACGTAAAGCAGGAGGAGAATTCTGACTGTGAGGCAGAGCGAGGCAACTCCCAGCAGTTTGTGGAAGTGGAGGTGTGGGTGGACTTCCTCCGAGACAATACAAAGTCAAGTGGAGACCCGATAGATGTGTAAGCTTGAGATGATGTCGCTCCAATAGATGCACCTCTGTCACAGGCCTTTAATGACAAGAACGTGAAGTTGGACACTCAGTTGCTAGGTTCAACCTGCAGAGTAAGAGCGGCCAGTCTTTGTAGACCTGTGGGTTGGGTAGATCTTTAACCAGGAGCGAGAGACAATAAGCCCCCAAGCATTCACTATGTTATAATAATTGCATTTACACGGTGCTTACCTTATCGCCTCGGCAACTCGGAGTTTTATGTTGTACCTCGTCTGAAACACTCGAAGAGCATCCCCAAGTAGCAGCTGCCCTGTGTGGCACAAGGTGGTGGCCCTGCACCAGCCTGCATGTGGACAAGAGCCTGTCAGTAGGGGGCGATGATGCGTCATCTCAGTTGTGTAGTTTGTAGGCAATCTTGATTCGAAGCTTTCGTGGCTTCAGGAATCCACACTATTGAGTTCTTTTGGTAAAGTCATCACGTGGGTAGAAACATAACAGATCACGGCGTTTAGATCACAACACAAGCAATCGTCATCAGGTGGGACAACCACAGCAAGAGGAACTGCTGAAGTAGTAGGCGCCTACTCCAGCAGTTTCTTCTTCTTGCTGCTGTGCTTGTCCCACCTGATCGCGATTGCTTGTGTTGCCATCAAAACGCCCTCATCTATTATTTGTAGCGTAATGTTTAGAATTTGCTACATTTTGACCCAGACGCCAGCATGCAATGGCCTACTCGTTTTGAATGACACAACAATAGTACGGTGTACATACACTGTTAAGCAGACGGTGCGTATTTGTAAAATAACTTCTTGTTAATACGATGTAACGTGATGCAGTCAATTTCCCTGCAGTAATTCAATGTTGTTAATATGCCCGTCAATGATTTAGAATTAATACTTGTCTGATTGTGCGCGTGCATGTAACATTTTGTATGAGGAACAAACATTGAATAAGTGATGTTAGGACAAAGTGTGTGTGTGTGTTTGGAAGTAACCTGTACAGAGAACTCAGGTGAGACCCGTTGTTCTTGTGATACAGGTCAAAGGGTACTTTTGTGTTTCACGAAGCATCTGCCTCTGGAGCAGCTCATTGTCTTTGAAATAGGGAGCACGCTCGGATAATTCATCAGTTACAAGGCATACCACTTGAAAGTTACACTATAGGAGGAGGTACATTCTCTACAACACGAATTGTAGTTTTGTCTTACGTGTTGACGTAGATTTTGTCTAACTAGGACTAGAAATGCACCTTGCTGATTCACGTTTGGATGTTCGTTACCTATCGGTTGAAGCAAACCCCACTGCTGTTGTTGAGATGCTGTACACCAA
This sequence comes from Petromyzon marinus, assembly GCF_048934315.1. Classification (NCBI taxonomy): domain Eukaryota; kingdom Metazoa; phylum Chordata; class Hyperoartia; order Petromyzontiformes; family Petromyzontidae; genus Petromyzon; species Petromyzon marinus. The sequence continues at coordinate 74,879 of NW_027422735.1, forward strand.
TAAGGGTCCAACACATTGACGGCCTTCAGGCCAGGAAAGTCACAACATTTGTACACGGAAGGACGCATTCACGCAAGTACCTCATGCTCCGTTTTGAAGTTTTAAAATGAAACATCTTTGAATTGTGTTATCTTTTGAATTAGATGATTTTATTTCTTCATTAAAAGTTTGTATCAATTTACATCTGGAAGACTTCATTGAAAAGGACATTTCGTGTGAATTTTCTCTCGTTAAGTAGATGGCCTTGTCGGGGGTTCGGTTCTATGCGGACTTTCACCTATTTGGGATTGCGGGATCGAGATAAGGCGACACGGAGCTGGCCGTGCGAGAAGACCGCTGTCTGCAGATCGATTCCAACGTAATCGAACGTCTGTCCCTGCGCCTCCGTCGTCCATGCAGGGGGTGCGTCGGTTTGCAGCGCCCCCTGCATGAAAACAACGGAAAGTGCAGCGCTCATCACAGATAGATAAAGTTGTGCGCTTATATTTAAAATGTTATTCTTTTATAAGGTGACGTTGAAATCGAAAAGTGTTTGGCCAATTCATGATTTCAATCAGATTGATTCATTTATTATGAACCGCATATCTGAGCTTTTGTGTGTCCTGCTGAGCTAAAGTTGGAAAAAGTCCGTGACTATAACTTCGCTCAATATTGTAAACGTGTTTCTATTATTTAGTTATTGTTTAATACAAACTACTTCAGAAAATGGGTTTCAAGATGTACTTGAATGGCACGTTCGTTGTTCCGGTGTTTAATGGCTTGGACGTCATGGCAAATGGCTTCCATCGATGTGGAAGTCAATGGTGGATGATAATTTGACATTTCGGTGTTGATTTGGAGTAGATTGTTTAACTGTTGCATACCAGGTGGTGAAATGCTTTGCCGAGTACCTGAACTATTTGACCGAGTGAATTCATGAAGAGTTCGATACGAGTTTGAGCGTTAATATTCTTGCGGAACAACAAAGGTCGGATATTTTAAAGATTCCTAATCGTACGTTTATTGCGACAATGTTCACGGGGAACACGTGTGGAGGCGAGTTCCGGGTGAAGTCTCCCCTTACCTGGCAACCATGGTGACTGTCCGCTGATCACTCTCACTCCGTCACAGCTACGAGCTGTAGGGACAGGATTCTCCACCTTGGCGCTGTTTTAATTCACAGCACCAAGAGCGGAGAGCCTCATCCTTGCAGTTCCCTCCTGTTGTGCCGCAGCATTTACCGCGTAACGAGGCAATGTTTTCATGAGCAGTGCGTTCCACTACACACCCACACGAACGAACCATGTGCAACAGTGTGCGTACATACAAACACGAACAAACACGCGGGTGCACATACACACACGAGCGCTTACTTGCATGCACGGACAAGTGGAGATGCACGCACGAGTGTGGTCACCACCTGGCTAGCTACACTAGTCACGTGATAACTAGTATACTAAACTATACACTACACTATACACTAGTATACACTACACTATACACTACACTACTATACACTACTGTACACTACACTATACACTACAGTACTATACACTACACTATACACTACACTACTATACACTACACTAAACACTACTATACACTACACTATACACTACAATATACACTAATATATACTACACTATACACTATACTACACTATACACTGCACTATACACTACTATACACTACACTCTACACTACACTATACACTACAATATATACTACTATTCACTACACTATACACTACACTATACACTACACTACTATACACTACACTATACACTACACTACTATACAGTACTCTACACTACACTATACACTACACTACAATATACACTACAATATGCACTACAATACACTACACTATACACTACTAAACACTACACTATACACTACACTATACACTACACTACTATACACTACAATAAACACTATTATACACTACACTATACAATACACTACTATACACTACACTATACACTACTATACAATACACTATTATACACTACACTACTATGCACTACACTATACACTACTATACACTACACTATACACTACCCTATACACTACTATACACTACACTATACACTACACTACTATACACTACACTATCTGGGGTAGTCAGATGTGCCTGTTGGATTTGAACTTTGAACCTCTGCAACAAATAGAGAATGCGCTACCATATTCCTGTTTCTTCCGGTAAAGTCACGTAGATAGAAAACAAAAAAGAAACAAAATAAAAGATAAAAAAAATGAAAAAATGTAATACAAATAACAAATAAAAATAATACATTTAAAAAAAATAATTGATGATAAGATGCCATGGGTCTACTGACTCAGATGACTGGCCAATGCACCGCCTTTGCCCTCCACTACACACACACAGTGTGTGTGTATGTACAGACACACACAGTGTGTACGTACACACACAGTGTATACACAATAATGTCCACGTTGTTGTTGCTGAGCTCACGCACCCAAGGGAGGGGGCAATGGAAAATGAAGCTAAATCAACTTAAACTCCATCCCCGCTCTGTGACGTCACCACTTAGCATGACCTCATCGGCATGAAGTGCCAGCGGGAGGTGTACCTCGCTAGTGACGTCATGTCACCAAGGTATTCACACTCCCCCAACCCCGTCCACAGCGCTCTTGAGCGTGACGTCACCTCCGCTTGGGTCACTGCCGATATCAACCCAGTGGCAATCCTTATTTGGGCAAAGCTACTCCCAGTGACTGGCGGTTCATTAACATAATGTGTCCGTTGAAGCCGTCGAGAGTTTATTGCGACGGGTTCAGCAGCCACGCCCCATCCCTCGACATATGGGCCAGGCTCATTTACATAATTTATTCAGTTACGGAGCTGCTCATGGGAGGGGCGTGTCTCTTACCCTGGAAGTGATGTCATGTTACCTGCTACCACGTGACGTCGCGAGGTAACAGGAGGCTGCCGATCCGCGCTTGCACTGAAATCCTAGGTGAGAAATTCTCATGGTGGTAGTGGTGGTGGTTGTTGTTTACCAAGGTAGAGCCTCTCTCTCCCTCTCGTAGGGATGTCAGTTGAGTAGCAGCGAGCATGGGAATCGATGTCCAGGTTGGAACTTTACAACGCGGGGCCTAGCCACGCAGGGCCTTGCCTCCTGCCCTCGCCTGATTGCATTCACTTTAATTATCTCGCTTAAGTTTAATTTGTCTTCACCCGGCTCGCTATTTTGTAACTTTGTTTTATTGTAAATATTCACGCAGTTTTTATTTTCTTTTGTTAGGCCAAGCCCGCTTGAGCTGCTATACCGCTCTTGTTATCAGAAGCGACCTGCCCACAACAACACAAGGTGGGGCTTTGTCAACGTGTGTGAATGTTTTGACTTAAAACTTTGGTGACTGCAGGAATTAATATTCTTGGTTCGTTCGGTGAAGTCACGTAGATAGAAAATAAAATAAAAATAACAGATAATAATTTTTCTTTTTTTAAATGAAGCAAAAAACCCCACAACGTTTCTATGGCAACATTAATGTTGAAGATGCGAGGGCTTACAGGAATATTTATGACATTTGCCCTCTCATTGCGTGCCATGACAGTGCTGTTTGCACAGTCACACATAGTCACTGTAAGATGTTTTTCTTGGTCGTGTTTTTGTTTTTTTGCTTGTTGTGGTTGCACCCGATTCAAGAGCCGAATGGCTCACGGGACTATAACCAAAATAAATCAAACTGAAAATAAAAAAAACTGAAACCGTGTGATGAATTTTGGGAAAGTTTTTCACTGCATCTCCAAATATATATAAAAGGCAAAGTTGTGATTGTGTGTGTTGTCTGTTCAAAATGTGTAGCGTACTTCCTGACATGCAACAAACTGGAAATTTGTCATGTGGGTACTTTCCAGACTGTACACCGTGCAAACATTATATAAATGCACTTTTGGTTTTTATTGGGGGGGGGAGCTCAATAATGTATAGATTTTTTGCACGGCAAGTGAGCTGTGACGTCAAATCTGTCACGTGACCCTCGCATGTGGAAGAGTAACGCATTGTAGTGTAGCGGTTAGCGTTGTCTGTGTGTTTGTGTCTGTGTGTGTCTGTGTGTGTGTGTCTGTGTGTGTGTGTCTGTGTGTGTGTGTGTCTGTGTGTGTCTGTGTGTGTGTGGAAGAGTAACGCATTGTAGTGTAGCGGTTAGCGCTACGCTACGCTACAAACCCGGCGACCCGAGTTCGATTCCCGCTCACGGCCACCACCGGCGACGATTATTTAAACCGCTTCTGGGCCTCCCCTACGTCGACTCAGCCTCAAACGAGTAACTGTTGTGGTGTGAACATCGCCACTGGGGAGACATAGGCGGCCGGACGTGGTGGATCAAAGTCCCGGGCGAAGCCGGGTAGTACAGCTAGTCGTGAATATATGAATGAATATAGACGTGTAAGTCACGTGTGACTGTATATAGTAATTCCTCCATGGCTGGATTCTGACGTGTAGATGGTGTGGATAATCTTATATTTCTGTCTGCAGCTGACGCTGGTCTGATGGAGCAAAGGCCCTCAGCACACCAGCGCGGTACTACAATTCAACAATGCGACCAGCGTGCATACAGCACGGATCGGACTGGAAATTTGACACAACACCAGAGAACTCACACAGGAGAGAAACCCTTCAAGTGCACTGTGTGTAACAAGGCATTTGCATGGCCATCAGTTCTTGAGGCCCACCAGAGAACACACACAGGAGAGAAACCCTTCAAGTGCACTGTGTGTGGGAAGGCATTTTCACAGTCATCTACTCTTAAAAAACACCAGAGAACACACACGGGAGAGAAACCCTTCAAGTGCACTGTGTGTGGGAAGACATTTTCAGATTCATCTGCTCTTAAAACACACCAGAGAACACACACGGGAGAGAAACCCTTCAGGTGCAGTGTGTGTGGGAAGACATTTTCAGATTCATCTACTCTTAAAAAACACCAGAGAACACACACGGGAGAGAAACCCTTTAGGTGCAGTGTGTGTGGGAAGGCATTTTCACAGTCATCTGCTCTTAAAACACACCAGAGAACACACACGGGAGAGAAACCTTTCAAGTGCAGTGTGTGTGGGAAGACATTTTCAGATTCATCTGCTCTTAAAACACACCAGAGTACACACACGGGAGAGAAACCCTTCAGGTGCAGTGTGTGTGGGAAGACATTTTCAGATTCATCTACTCTTAAAACACACCAGAGAACACACACGGGAGAGAAACCCTTTAGTTGCAGTGTGTGTGGGAAGGCATTTTCACAGTCATCTGCTCTTAAAACACACCAGAGAACACACACGGGAGAGAAACCTTTCAAGTGCAGTGTGTGTGGGAAGACATTTTCAGATTCATCTGCTCTTAAAACACACCAGAGTACACACACGGGAGAGAAACCCTTCAAGTGCAGTGTGTGCGGGAAGGCATTTGCACATTCATCAAATCTTCAAGTACACCAGAGAACACAGAAGCATCAGAAGATCCACAAGGAGCGGAGTCAGAGTCTGAAATCAGCTTGTGAAAGTCAAAGTGCCGCAATGAGCCCATCCCTCATGAAACACGAACCGGAAGAAAATCCCAGCTTGGACACTTGTAAAGGTATCGAGGTGAAATGTGAAGAGGTGATGGTGAAATGTGAAGAAGTGATGGTGAACAGTGAAGTAGTGATGGTGAAGAGCGAAGAAGTGATGGTGAAGAGCGAAGAAGTGATGGTGAAATGTGAAGAAGTGATGGTGAAGAGTGAAGAAGTGAAGGTGAAATGTGAAGAAGTGATGGTGAAGAGCGAAGAAGTGAAGGTAAAATGTGAAGATGAAGATTCAACTCCAAAATGGGACCTTCACATCGATGGAGGCAACGTGAAGCAGGAGGAGAATTCTGACTGTGAGGCAGAGCGAGGCAACTCCCAGCAGTTTGTGGAAGTGGAGGTGTGGGTGGACTTCTTCCGAGACAATACAAAGTCAAGTGGAGACCCGTTAGATGTGTAAGCTTGAGACGATGTCGCTCCAATAGATGCACCTTTGTCATAGGCCTTTAATGACAAGAATGTAATTAGTTGTAATGTGTGTTAGTGATTATATGCTATGTTAGTAATCCATTAATTAGTATGTGTTTCCCCTATAAGGAATTGTAATGTGCATTAATATTCTTAGCTTCCTCGGCAAAGCCACGCCGAAGGGAAACAACAAAACAACACACATAGATATTCTATTATTTTATTGCTTCCCCCCCAACGTGACTCCACCGAAAGAGCCAAGAACATGAATCACTGCAGTCACGAAAGCTTTAAATCAAAGTGTAATGTGTTTTATTTAATAATACGCTTCCAGGCCGCACTAAGCCTGTAGCTGTCAGAGCGATTAAAGTTATTCTTATTCCTCTCAATTTCAATGGATTCTCTAATTAGTCTTTGCCAGTAATAATTAGTTTTACACAACACTGCAACATTGTCAAAATCAATTGAGTGTCCTTGTTGACAAGCATGTTCTGCCACTGCCGACAGTTGTGTTTGAGATAATTTAATATTTCTCTGATGTTCTTTTAGTCTTACGCTGATGTTACATCCCGTCTGTCCAATGTAGCATCTGCCACATAAAAATCCGATATACACCTTCTGTTGATAATTTAGGTAATGCTTCTTTAGTGCAAGATACTAGTTTTTGAATTTTGTGTACTGTACCAAATCTTACTGTAATGTTTTGCTTTTGCAAAACACGGGCTAATTTGTCAGTTACTCCTGAGATATATGGAATTTTTATTGTTTTAACAATCTGGTCGCTTTCAGCAGTATTGCTTTGCGATCGTGATTTGGCATTCAGTGCTCTGTTAATTTGAGCATTATTGTAGCCATTCTGTCGTAGTGCGTCTTTAACGTGTTTAATCTCTCTCACTAGACTCTCACCATCTGACACTGTTTTAGCCCGATGTATGAGCGTCTTGATAAGAGAGGATTTCTGAGCTGGATGATGATGTGATTCTGCATTCAGATAGGCATCAGTGTGCGTTTGCTTTCTGTAAACGCTGTGTGTTATTTTACCGTTTAGGCCATGTCCAAGCAAAATATCTAGGAATGGGAGTGTGTTATTCACCTCCATTTCCATGGTGAACTGGATGGCCGGGTTTTGTGCATTGAGATGATTTAGAAAATCATTAAGTGTATCTTTACCATGTGGCCAGACAACCAAAGTGTCATCCACATATCTAAACCAAAAGGATGGTTTTAATGTGCTCGAGGCAAGTGCTCTTATTTCAAAGTTTTCCATGTACAAATTTGCTATAGCAGGGGATAAAGGAGAACCCATTGCTGCTCCTTCCTTTTGTTTAAAGAAATCCCCTCTCCATAAGAAGTAAGTGTTATTTAAACAATGGGCAGCAAGTTTCGGAATATCTTTTGGTAAACTGGTATTCTTTACTAGTGTATCAAGTAATTTAAGCGATTCGTCCACTGGAACCTTAGTGAATAGAGAAATCACATCAAAACTTACCAGAATATCATCAGGAGTAAGTTTAATATCTTTAATCACATTCACAAGATGTTCTGATTTTTTTATGAATGAAGATGTCCTACCGATGTAGGGCTGTATTTGTTTGGTTATATATTTTGCTAATTGATATGTGGAAGAGCCAATTGTACTGACTATGGGTCGTAATGGGATGCCGATTTTATGAATCTTTGGTAGCCCATAGAGTCTAGGTGGTTTTGAGGCCCTTGGCTTAATTTGGTATTGCTCATTTTTAGGGATTAATGAATTTGCAATTATTGCAGTGGTCTTACATTCTAAAGTATTAGTTGGATCTCGTTTAATTTTAATGAGGTACTTTCCTCTAGTAAATTTCTAATTTTATTATCGGCTCGTGACATCACTACAGTATTGCGGCCTTTATTAGCTGCTAGGATTTGGATTTCCTTGTTTACACGCAGCTCTATTAAGGCTTTTGCCTCGTTAGAGCTAATATTTACTTTTGGAACTTTGCTATTCTCAATTATTTTAGCAACCTCATGTCTAGTCATATCTGCCTCATTATGTGGAAGGAGTCTAACTGCTGATTCTACCTCAGTAATTATCTCATCCACTAGAATTGTGCGTGGGGTAATGGCAAAGTTAAGGCCTTTAGAAAGGACAGAGACCATGTCACCGGTTAATACAGTGTTAGTCAAGTTCAGTACGGTTTTGTTTTTTAAATTTTTGGTTTTTAGTAGGGATTTGTTTATTATGTAGTCTAGAAAATTTATTAATTGGGTTAGTTTTTGTTAGTTGAAACACATTATCAGCCGGTTGTTGTGTTATGTTATCGATTATATTCCAATAATGCATAGATACACTATTGCTTATATCTAAGTGTAACTGCTTTAGCGATTCCGAAATGTAAGATAATTTACTCCTATTGTGCTGTATTTTCTCTATTAATAATAATTCGCTAGCTTTGTGTAGTATTTGGTTAGCTTTAGAAGACTTTATGTGATGTGTTATTTTAACTGCGTTTGGTCGCGAAAGCCTACGTGTTAAACTGAATGAATACTTTTCTGATTGTGCATGTAACATTTTATCTGAGGGTCACACATTGAATATGTGATGTTAGGACAAAGTGTGTGTGTTTTGGAAGCAGCCTGTACAGAGAACTCGGGTGAAACCCGTTGTTCTTGTGATACAGGTCAAAGGGTACTTTTGTGTTTCACGAAGCGGCTGCCTCTGGAGCAACTCATCGTCTTTGAAATAGGTAGCACACTCGGATCATTCATCAGTCACAAGGCAAACCACTTAAAAGTTACACGTATAGGAGGAGGTACATTCTTTACAACACGAATTGTAGTTTTGTCTTACGTGTTGACGTAGATTTTGTCTAACTGGGACTAGAAGTGCTCCTTGCTGATTGACGTCTGGATGTTCGTACCTATTGAAGCAAACCCCACTGCTGTTGTTGAGACATTGTGCACCAATAAGGGTCCAACACATTGATGGCCTTCAGGCCAGGAAAGTCACAACATTTGCACACGAAGGACGCATTCACGCAAATACCCCATGCTCCGTTTTGAAGTTTTAAAATGAAACATCTTTGAATTGTGTTGTGTTTTGAATTAGATGATTTTATTTCTTCATTAAAAGCTTGTATCAATTTACATGTGGAAGACTTCATTGAAAAGGACATTTCGTGTGAATTTTCTCTCGTCATTAAATAGATGGCCTTGCCGGGGGTTCGGTTCAATGCGGACACAAACAGTGTACGCACAGTATACACACAGTGTGTGTATACACACAGTGTATACTGTGTTAAATCTCTCTCGTAATGTTGAGCGTAGGGGATCAAACCGGCCTGCAACCACAGCCACCTGGGGTGGTTTACTCTCCCCCCACCCCCCGGTTGTTGCAGCCTTTCCAGAATTCCTGCCTAAATTAAAACGTCGAGTTTAAATTTCGCTTTAAAGCTTTCGTGACTGCAAGGATTCATCTTCTTTGGTTCTTTCGGTAAGGTCACGTAGAATGAGAATAAAATAATAAAATAACACAATAAAATTATCACGACGTTTCGGCCACAACGCAAGCGCCCGTCTTCAGGTGAAAGGTGCAGACCTGTCGGGACAACAGAGCTTCAATGTCTGTCATCCCGTTAGGTCTGTACCTTTCACCTGAAGACGGCCGCTTGCGTTGTGGCCGAAACGTTGTGAGACTTTTATTGTGTTATTTTGTTGTCGAGTTTGCGTGCTAAGATTGGTCCACAGCCACACACCAAGATCCTACAGGGACGTCTCTCTCTTTAATGTGGAACACCGGAATGGAGTGAAATCACAGCTGACGCATCTGAAGGCATTCCTGTATTCCCCCGGGGAACGTTTCACCCCACACGTACGTGTGTGCGTATATACGTCTCTTTATAAAATGAGTGCAAACCTGCAAGGGAGGAAATATTAATATAATTACGTGTAAGTTGAAATGGATTTTTGTTGTTGTCAAGGACAATGTATGCCATTTGAGCCTCTGATGCAGCCGGACGTCATCAGTAAATGTCAAAGCAGCCAGACGAACTTCCCTCAACACGAGCAGCAGAGAGATTGTCAACACCGCTGGCGTTTCCCTTCGTACCCCAACTCCCATCGCTCGCCTCTTTTATTTTTACGCACAATTAAAGAGTCATTGCCTGAAACGCCGCCGACTGCATACACGTTTAAACATTTTGATTTAAAGCTTTCGTGACTGCAGTGATTCATATTCTTAGCTCTTTCGGTAAAGTCACATAGAAGGGAAACAATAAAATAATAAAATATATAAAATAATATATCTTCTTTGGTTCTTTCGGTAAAGTCACGTAGAACGAGAATAAAATAATAAATTAATAAAATAACGCAATAAAATTATCATATATTTTATTATTTTGTTTCCCTTCAACGTGACTTTTCCGAAAGAGCTAAGAATATATACGTTTAAACATTCTAAGGCCACGGTGTTGTTAAACGTTTTGCTGTCGTGGGTAATTATAACCGTCATCAGGTTGCGAGTTTGACATTTAAAATGTTTATTGCCGCATGAGCCGAGTGGAGCGGAGGCGCAGTGGTTAGCACACCGCCCAGGTTCGATTCACCGCCCACGGCGGCGCGCATCAGTGGCAATATTCGAACCGGTCCTGGACCGACCCACCTACCCTTCACTCCCCACACTTCACCAGCCCCCACTGGCCAGAGTGGTCAAATATGGTGAATCACCCCCCCACCACCACCATCACGACCGACAACAACGGCGTGCGGAAGGGGTGAAGTGACCGTGACCACCATCCAGCAGTGGGTCAATCAAGGACTGACTTCAATCTTTATTTAAAGATTTCGTGACTGCAGGAATCCATACGTAGTAGGTAGAATATAAAAAAAATATATTTTATTTTATACCTACGTATAAAATAAAATGTTCATTCGGTAAAGTCACGTAGTAGGTATAAAATAAAAAATATATTTTATTTTATACCTACGTATAAAATAAAATCTTCTTTCGGTAAAGTCACGTGGCTTTTCCGAAAGAACCAAAGCGTAAGGACTGACTTGGTCCTTACATTACGGAACACGTGACAAGCCACAGCAATGAGCATCACCCCCCCTGTCCCCCCCACCCCACACACACTTCCGCTCACACACATCACTTCCGCCCACGCCCCTCACTTTCACTTCCTGCCCACGCCCGTCACTTTCTGCCCACGCCTCACTTCCTGCCCACGCCTCACTTCCGCCCATTTACGTCACTTCCGTCCACGCCCGTCAACTTTCACTTCCTGCCCACGCCTCACTTCCGCCCATGCCTCACTTCCTGCCCACGCCTCACTTCCTGCCCACGCCTCACTTCCTGCCCACGCCTCACTTCCTGCCCACGCCCGTCACTTCCGCCCACGCCCCTTGGCTCTGCTGTTCGGTGGCTGAGCACGTGGGTGGGGTGGGGGTGGTGGTGGGGGTGGGGAGTTTCCCACAAGTCGACGAGAAGCGAGCGAGTGGCGAGCGGCACATCCGAAGGATGACTCCACTCCACAGTCGCCCGGGGCTCCGCACCGCCTCCACGCCCCCCCCCCCGAGGTAAGAGACGGGACGCGGCGAGGATGGAGCGGTGGGGACGCCCGCGCCGTTCCTGGCCGTGCCCCCCGGTGGTCGACTCGGCCTCGAGTGAGCTCCTCGTCGGGTGCGGCCCTGGCGCTTGGTCCGCCCTCCCGCCTCGTGCAACCTTTCCCCGGCCTTCGCGGCCCTGCTCGCCGGCAGCGCTTTGCCCCCGGCGGTCTTGCCGGAGGCTACCCGGGGGATCTTTGTCTTTGGGTACATCGAGCGTGACCTGAGACAGTGGGGGCCGAAGTTTGACTCCCTGCCGCGGTGAACGCGGCGAGCGGAGAGAGCCTCGTGGCGTGTACACAAATCGATTAAAAAGCACCAGTCGGAATTTCGATTTAAAGCTTTCGTGACTGCAAGGATTCATCTTCTTTGGTTCTTTCGGTAAAGTCACCAACACGTAGAATGAGAATAAAAATAATAAATTGATTAAATAAAATAACAATAAAATTCTCACGACGTTTCGGCCACAACACAAGCCGTTTCAATGCTAAATTCTATGCTAATTCCTTTGTCAAGGCACTCTGTTGCTTCTCACACAGCTTAAAGGTCGCGGTCTGAGCTTGGCTTTGTTTGCTCCAGCGCTGTCCTCCAGACAGTCTCGTCCCTTCACCTGATGAAGGCCACTTGTGTTGTGGCCGAAACGTCGTGAGAATTTTATTGTTATTTTATTTTATCAATTTATTATTTTATTCTCATTCTACGTGGTGACTTTACACAATACCTCCAGTCAAAATGTAAACAAAAAACATACTATGATAATATATAATGCATTGACCTTGAAACTGGTTGGTCCACACCAAGGGACGGCTTTCTTTCTAAGGGACAATGCCACATATATTATCATAGTATGTTTTTTGTTTGCATTTTGACTGCAGGTATTGTGGTTAATGCAGTAGACATGATTCCTTGTTAAAAGGTTTCAGTTTTGTTGCCAGAAAAAAAGGGGAAAAACCCTATTATTATTACAAATCGTGCGATTGATAAAGAGTTGGAGCCGTGATTGGAATACGTGATTGTAGCGTTTCGCCAAGGCGAAATGCCGAAGTCGCTCGCGACACTGCCCCAGGCTTGGGGCTTGAGTCCCCTGCTGATGTCTCTCTGTGCGGCAGGATGTGGCGATCCACTCTGCAGGCAACCTCGCATTCGCCACCAAACATTCCCCGTATCCCTCCCCCCACCTCGATGTCCCAAGATCCCCGTCCTCTCATCCCCCCCCCCACCACCACCACGATCCGATTGTGTCGAGAAGATTCCAGAAGAATGGATTATTTAATAAAGAATTAAAGCTTTCGTGACTGCATAAATTAGTTACTGTTTTTTTCGGTAAAGTCACGTATGTAGGAATACCATACCGTTATATTAAAATAAATCAATCACGACGTAAAGGTAACTTCCCCGTAGAAGTGTGTTAATAAAGAATTAAAGCTTCTGTGACTGCATAAATTACTCATTGGTTTTTTCGGTAAAGTCACGTATGTAGGAATACCATAACGTTATATTAAAACAAATAAATCACGACGTTTCCTCCTGCCCCGTCCTTTCTCTCTGGCCCCTCCCCCCACCTTCACTTCTTATGTAAGGCTTCCGTTTCATCCGACCTCACTTCTCTGTCCGTCCTTGCCTCTTGGTGTCTCTGTATTTCTGACTTGTACCTCGTATTTGTTCACTCTGTCTATGCTGGTATGTTCAATCCAGAGGTTGAACACGAAATTTAACACTCTTCTGAAATTCGTGGTCCGCCAGGTAAGTGTCTGTGTTGTTTACCTGACTGGTTGTGTATCACGTAATTTTCCTTAGGTTTGTTGAATTCTCGTCTCTCCTTGTTATATTTGCCTCCGTGATTCGTTTCTTATGCCTGATGAGGATCGCTTGTGTTGCGGTCGAAACATCGTGATTGATTTGTTTTAATATAATGTTATGGTATTCCTACACACGTGACTTTACCGAAAAAACACAATGAGTAATGTATCATTTGTCTCATTGTTTTATCCCCGTTGTCTGTGAACTCGCGTTTGAACTCTGCGGTTTTCCGTTCGTCTCGTTGCGCCCCCGCGCGGTCCGTCTCTTTGCCGAACAACAATTGTGGTGATCGCATCGGTGCCCATCGAATGGTCGGCGATGATACCGCCCCCCCCGCCTTGCTGATCTCGACGCGGCGGTCATCGTTGTCGTCAGCCACGCGGTCATCGTTGTCGTCAGCCACGCTCGATCCTTGGCGGAGATGAAGACCCTCCCGCCAACCCACGGCCGTCTCTCACCGGTCGCTGGTGACGACGCACCAGCGATGTAACGCGATGCACGGCATCTCCCGCCCGCCTGTGCTTAAACACAAAACGTGCGCGCTCCTCCCGCACCCCCCCCCCCTCGCAGATCGCATCGGGGCTACGCTAGCGATGACAATGACGACGATGACGACGACGACGACGTTGCTGCTGGTGGTGATGACGGGGGCGGCGGCGTCGGCAGACGTCTCGCCGATGCCTTCACCGTCCCAGCCGCCGTGCGGGCTGTGTCCCCCGGGCCACCACGTCTCGCTGCCGTGTTCCACCAAGGCCAGCGAGCAGCAGCAGCAACAGCTCCTCCTGGAGGACGCGTCCGACGTGGAGGCGCGTTGCACGCCGTGCCCACCGCGCCACTACACACAGTTCTGGAACTCCCTGGACCGGTGTCTCTACTGCGGCCCGCCGTGCAAGGAGGGCCAGCGGCTCGCGAAGGAGTGCAGCCCCACGCACGACCGCGTGTGCGAGTGCGAGCCGGGCACCTTCCTGACGCTGCCGCAGGAGTTCTGCGAGCGGCACAGCGGCTGCGCCGCCGGGCACGGCGTCGTCACCAAAGGCACGCGCGGGGTGGGGGGCGGGGCAGGGGGGGCGGGGAGGGGCTGGGCTACACCACGTGTGTCGTTGCCATTCGTCCGGCGATCGATTCGCTCGTGACCAAAGACGCCGCTCAATCGTCGCGTCCGATTTAATTAGTTGAATCGATGAGGGTTCGTTCCGCGTGGCCTCCCCCGTCAACAGATCCCTGCGGCGAAAAACGCACGAACGCCCAAACTCCCCGTTCATGCATTCTTTATTCATTGGCTAGAGGTTAAATCGTTCGCGCATTATTCCTGTTGGGCGCTGGAGATTGGAACAATCTCCTGCGCCCATCGGGACAGAGCTCCTTCGCGCGCAGCGCGAGATTTCTACCCCACTCAGAAAACAATTGGTTCCTACTTTCACTCCTTTGATGATCATTCATTTGTAAACGTATTTACTGTGCCCCGCCGGCCAGTGCTCGTCAAGTAGGGGGGAATCTTATCTCCACTCTCCTATCTCCCAGCTATCTCCCAGCGCCAATTTATGCCTATTCTTCTTTCGTTCTTTCGGTAAAGTCACGTAGAATGAGAATAAAATGATAAAATAACACAATAAAATTCTCACAACGTTTCGGCCACAACGCAAGTGGCCTTCAGGTGAAAAGAACAAACCTGTCGGGACGACAGAGCTACAATGAAGAAGGCCACTTATGTTGTGGCCGAAACGTCGCGAGAATTTTATTGTGTTATTTTATTATTTTATTCTCATTCTACGTGGTGACTTTACCGAAAGAACCAAAGAAGATGAATCCTTGCAGTCACGAAAGCTTTAAACCGAAATCTATGCCTATTCTCTTCTCATCTTTCTTTCTCTCTCTACGCATCTCTACATTTTGTCCCGCGTCTCTGCCTGCCCGTGCGCCCCCCCCCCCCCCCCCCCCCGTCTCGCGTCTCCGTTGTTCCGCAGGATCCCCGCGCGAAGACACGCGCTGCGCCCCGTGCCCTCGGGGATTCTTCTCCTCCGAGGCGTCGGCGGACGCCCCGTGCCGCCCGCACACAAACTGCTCCGGCCCGGGCTCCGTGGAGCTGCTGCCCGGGGCCTCCACGCACGACGCGCTCTGCTGGTCCTCCCACCGGCGGCGGGCGCCCGCGCGGAGTCGCGAGCGCAGGGACGCGGGGCTGGCAGGTGACCGCTCTCTCGCTCGCTTTTTTTTCCACACGGACGCGTCGTTTTAGCGACAACCGTAGATCGACGGCATCAAATTTTAATTTGAAGCTTTCGTGACGGCAGTGGATTCATATTCTTGGTTCTTTCGGTAAAGTCACCACGTAGAAGGGAAACGATAAAATAATAAAAATATAAAACAATAAAATTCTCACGACGTTTCGACCGTAACACAAGCAGTCATCATCAGGTGTGAAAAAAACAACGGTCGTGAGAATTGTATTGTTTTATATATATTTTATTATTTTATAGTTTCTCTTCAACGTGACTTTACCGAAAGAACCGGGTTGGACACGCGTTCGCAATCTGGTCCACGGTCACGTATTTATCCGTTTAAAAAGACTACTACAACCGCAGCGCATTTTGGATGTGTGTGTGCGTGTACGTCTTTGGGAAATTCTAACGTAATCGTGAAGAGGTCGCCGGTTCATTCTCCACGTTGCAGGAATAGAAAACGATAGGAACGTTCGCCACTTGAACGAGGCGCTAAATTCCACGCGATGGCGCGTGACCGACTGGTAGCACAGCGAGAGGTACGCCGACGCGGTCTTGCTGGCTATGGAAGCATTTTCTGAGTCCATACTCTTTGGTTCTATTCGGTAAAGTCACGTAGGTAAAAAATAAAACAAAAATCACGACGTTTCGGCCACAACACAAGCGGCCTTCATCAGGTGAAGGGACCGGGCTGTCTCGAGGACAGCGCTGGAGTGAAACACAGCCACGCTCAGACTGCGACCTTTAAGCTGAGTATGGATCCTTGCAGTCACGAATACTTTAAATCTAGAATTTTCTGAGTCGCCAACCAGGAACGGATCTCGGTCGCCTGACTGCAAGCTGGCACGACGCCCGCGCCTCCCAATTGGCGAACGAGCTGGCTCGTCCACCTTGCGAAAGGTGATCTCGGAACAACGTGCTTTACATCTCTCTCCCTTCCTTCCGCTGCAGAGCCTCCGCCGCCGTCGCCGTCGCCGCCACCTCGTCCGCCGCCCCGGCCGGAGGGCCCGTGCGACGCCGCGACCCTGCGGTTCGCGGGCGGCGTCCGCCGCCTGCTCCTGTCGTGCCTGGCCCGCCGCGGCGCAGGGAAGGCCGCCCACGTCCGGGAGCTGCTGCTCGTCGCCGTGGGCGACGCGGGGCGGCGGCGGCGTGGGCGCGGGAAGCAGGGGGGGAGGAGGCTAGAGAAGCACTTGAAGCTGCTGCTCCGGGTTTGCGCAAGGAGACCGCCCCGCCGGGAGGAGGGTCGGTGAGGATGCACGGTTCGCCGTTGCGGAGAAAGACCTGGTCGAACAAGACGGGGGTGGGGGGGCGGGGGAAGGGTCTTTTAAATGGTCGTGTTGTAGTAGTCACGAACCGAGCGTGAGGGCTCAGAAACATTGATATAGCAACCATTTAAATCAATGTTTCAGCTGCCCAGCCGTGATTATATTGGGTTCTTAAGTTCGGCGAGTTGACTGCGCAAAAATTGCCATCTTAAAGTTGTATTCTTAGCTCTTTCGGTAAAGTCACGTTGAAGGGAAACAATAAAATAATTAAACATATAACTTATTATTTTATTGTTTCCCTTCAACGTGACTTTACCGAAAGAGCTAAGAATATGAATTACTGCAGTCACGAAAGCTTTAAATCAAAATCTTAAAGTTGATTTGTCGAATAATTCTGGGTTTCAGAATTTAAAATGTTGGTTGGATCGCCATGCGCGTAGGGAAGCCGTGGCTCCTGGTGGTAGTTCCGCGTGACATGCTTCTGTGGGCCGTTGGGCAAACTGCAGAAACATTTTTGCGAAAGAGATGACAGTTTTATATAAGCTGTAGCCGGAGTCTTTCAAGCCCGTCGATTGAAGCCCTCTAAATTATCCAATATAGAACACTCATCGCATTAATTAAATTGACTGTAGAGGGTTAAATAATTACACGATGAGTGGTGATGATGAGGTATGATTAATTAAATTTCAATCCGTAAATTGAGACGTAGCTTGTAACAGAGGACACACATTAAGGTTATCGCATGCCACAAACTGCTTTGGGGACAACATAACAGTGACTAACTTTAATAAGCCCACATTATTAACAAACGCTTCCTCACGACTGAAACCTTTAATCGCTGAACATTTCAGACAGTTTGCCCTGCTATAAGGTGCAGAAGAGTACGGCGTAGTTACGAACAGCGACCACTGTGACAGCTAAAATGTTACAAAAATCCCTGATTTGAAGAAGGTTCATCGATAAACACATTCCTGCGGAGGGAGCTGGTAGGAACGTTGGGTTGCTCGGTCAATGGCCAGGGTCAACGGCGGCACCACCACATGGTGTATTCCACAAATAGGTCCGACTGTGAGGGCGGGCACAAGCCGGTGTGAGTAGGTAAAACGTTGAGTTTTATAAGGGCACCACGTGGTGACCAGCCCCTCCCCACCCAGTCCCACCCCTCCCACCCCCCACCCAGCCCCATCCTCCCCACCCAGCCGCTCCCCACCCAGCCCCTCCCCACCCTCCCCTCCCCACCCAGACCCTCCCTCCCCATCCAGCCCCTCCCCTCCCATTTTTGGATGCACGACGGACGGACACAATAATCCCCTGTGGGCTGGTAGTGTAATAACCAGGAGGTTCCTACCAGTACAAGCATTTGTGTTTCACGTGAAGAGAGAATGGAAATATATTTCAGCAGTATTCACAATCTCTCCTACAAGCAGGGCTCTCAACGTTTCCCTAGAACGCGTGCTGGCTTGGGAGTGAGGAATTATTAGCAGGAGGCACTGCACCCAGAGAGTGTGAGATACACCCATCGTAAGAGTCCATGTTGTTGTGTAGGCCAATCAGCTTAAAGGGCAATGCATACATTACCGAAGTATATTTGTTTGAGCGGTTTACCGCAAGTATGTGTGGTTAATGCAGACTGGATGCCTTGTAACAGGGGTCCATTTGGTGTTTGAACATCTTAACACCTGCCGCCTTATTGCCAGTAAGGGTAAATCCTTCTTTTTGTATTATTCCACCGCTGTGTTTATTGCACCAAATATCCTTACAATCAATCCAATGAGGGCTTTATACAAGAACAATAAGGATACACGAGGATATGGCTCGTCAAAGATCCCAGAAGAGTGTTGATGTAAACACAAAATAACAAAAAAATATTTCGTTGGTGAGATTTCTCGAGAAACATTTCTGAAGCGGAGCGTAATGTACCTCTAAGTACTGGGGGACTGGTTAACGCAGTCCCTCCACATGTTTGTTGACAGCACAGTATTTTTATAGTTGCGTGTGCACACGCGTCACATGACGTGTGACGTGCATCACATGACGTGTGCACACGCATCACATGACGTGTGCGTGCGCGTCACATGACGTGTGCACACACGTCACATGACGTGTGCACGCGCACGACTTTTTTTGGAATGTTCAATGTGTTTCTGTAATTGTCACGGATGGTTACGTGTCGACTGTTGAAACCTATGAATAAAAGTTGCACGAAATGGATGCGCGTTCAAAATTCCTCGCCAATTCGGAGCGGATCCGAAATCCGCAAATACGTCGTCAGCTACGATCTGTCGTTTTCCGGCTGAATACCTCCCTTCAATCGTGGCTGCGGTGGCAAAAAAGCCACCGAGCTTTTTCTGCCCGTGAGCTGTGATCTTACCGCCCCGTCTGCGTTCATCGGTTATCGCCCCCTTATCGCCGTGCCGCCCTGGCCAAACTCACCAGGACGCCTCCACGGTAATATGATATTGTCTTGAGAGGAGTTACGGTCGTCCTGAAGCCAACTCTACCATAGCGAGAGAGAGGAGGCAGTGTGCGTAGAGTTGTGGTGGGCCCTCGAAAGTTCACCGCGACAAGTCAGGGGCCCCGATGCTGATGGGAAGATCGCCAGTTGGGGTAGACACGTGGCCGCGCCTCACCACGTGATTCCCCCGCGCGTGACCTCTTGACCTGCACGACCTAATCTCTAAGGCTACGCGAGCACCCCGCACCCTTCCCGTGCGCTTACAAGAACAGAACCCACACCCCCCAGTAGCCCCCCCCCCCAGCCTTAACAGCGTGTTAGGGCAAATACTAATAGGAGTTCACTGAAGACAGAGCCGGATTAAGATTGTGTAAGCCCCCTGGGCTACAGGTACCGTGAGGCCCCCCGGTAAAAATGTTCAAAAGGAACACAAAGTTAAAGAAAAATAAAAAGTATTTTTTTTTACAAGGCTAACGACGAATAAAATTCGGCATGCGCAACTGAAATCACTTTTCACTTCGTCTCTGGAGGCGCTTCAGCTGGACGAGGCCCCTGGGCTGCAGCCCCTGAAGCCCCCCCCCCCACGCCCGAATCCGGCCCCGATGTTGGTGGATGAGTGAGCGAGTGAGGACGAGTGAGTGAGAGAGAGTGAGAGAGGGGAGTGTGAGTGAGGACGAGTGAGTGATGTAAGCGCTATCGGTTCATCCGGCGGTTGTTTATTTTAGCGTTTCGGACGAATCGCGCGGCGGCAAACGTGCGATCGGGGCGACAAGCTCGTACGCGCGGAACGTTGCAAATTACGCGGCTGTGGAAACTTTAGCTGACGTGGAAATAAGTCGATAATCCTTCGACGCGCCCGCACGCACAAAACCAGAGCGCCGCGCAAATTCGAGAATGGTGTTGAAACCGCGTCAACGATTGGGGGAAAACAATAGATCTCGAGGCTCACTCAAATAACAAATATTAAGGAACGCGACCCTAAATAACAAACCGTGAGGCGGCGTGGCGCGCTCGCGAGTCCCGACGTACCGCGGCGACGGTGCCGAAGCAGACGAGCAAAAAAATTCTAGATTTGAAGATTTAGTGACCGCGAGGATCCACACACTCTTTGGTTCTATTCGGTAAAGTCACGCAGGTAAAAAAAATAATAATAAAAAATCACCACGTTTCGGCCACAACACAAGCGGCCTTCATCAGGTGACTTCTTGTCCCGTTGTCTGTTAAAAGCTCTAACAGATAGGTGAAAACCCTCCCCGTAGAGGCTATCAATTCTAGATTGGAAGCTTTCGTTGACCGCGAGGATCCACGCTCTTTGGTTCTATTCGGTAAAGTCACGCGGGTAAAAAAAATGAAACAATAAAAAATCACGACGTTTCGGCCACAGCACAAGTGGGCGTCAAAGGTCTCGCCACAGAGCCCACGCCACTGGGTGGCGGGCCAAGGAGCTCGGGGAACGAGCGGCGAGGGTCGTCGAGCATTCCGGCAAACTCGTAGCCACGTACCCGGCGGGTAACGGGGGCGGTTCCGTGTACACAACGCGTGTGCACGTGGCATCGTGACGTGTACACAACGCGTGTGCACGTGGCATCGTGACGTGTGTGCACGTGGCATCGTGACGTGTACACGTGGCATCGTGACGTGTACACAACGTGTGCACGTGGCATCGTGACGTGTGCACGTGGCATCGTGACGTGTGCACGTGGCATCGTGACGTGTGCACGTGGCATCGTGCCGTGTGCACGTGGCATCGTGACGTGTACACAACGTGTGCACGTGGCATCGTGACGTGTGCACGTGGCATCGTAACGTGTACACGTGGCATCGTGACGTGTACACGTGGCATCGTGACGTGTGCACGTGGCATCGTGACATGTACATAACGTGTGTGCACGTGGCATCGTGACGTGTGCACGTGGCATCGTGACGTGTACACAACGTGTGCACGTGGCATCGTGACGTGTGCACGTGGCATCGTGACGTGTGCACAAAGTAAAGGATTGGCGACCCTGTTGCCGGCGGTTTGGTGACGATGTTTCTCGCGTTGCTTAACGGAGATCGAGAAAGTTATGATTTAAAGCTTTCGTGACTGCGGCGATTCATATTCTTGGTTCTTTCGGTGAAGTCACCACGTTGAAGGGAATATATAATAAATTATGCATTTTATTGTTTTATATATATTTTATTATTTTATTGTTTCCCTTCAACGTGACTTTACCGAAAGAACCAAGAATATGAATATACATTTTGATTTAAAGCTTTCTTGACTGCAGCTAAATTCAGCTGACATAGCAAAGGGTGTTGAAAACAATCCTAATTGTGTTATGCATAAATTAATGTTCAATCGCAACTTAGAGGTGTGAATCCAGGCTCAGATGTCCTTAAATGCTGGGATGAACAGTTCCGACTTCAGCTGCATGTGTGTGCTGTGTTCACCTCCTGTTTCCATTCTTATAAAGAGTTCCAGAGGAAAACAAAAGTAATCTATTGTTACGCTATAACCTCCGTATTCAACAGAGTTAATAGACGTTACTGCAAACACAAACTGTACAATGTCACTGGGTAAACAGGTGGTGGCGTGTCTAGAATCACGCCTGGCCACCTTCATCTGCTTGGCATGAATGCTTCCTCACTCCACCAAGTAATGAATTGAGGATCAACGAACATAGCTGAGGCTAACTGGAGTTTGCGTGTCTCTCTCCGTGGTGAGATGTTAACTACCTCACCTGGTATACAGGAAGTCGTGGGTTCGATCCCGACCCTGACGCCTGCTGTATATTTGGAGTTTGCGAGTCTCTCCGCTGAGTGTCTTTGACCGATAGACATTGACACACGTATTCTTGTTTCTTTCGGTAAAGTTACGTAGATAGAAACTAACAATAACTGATAATACAATTACATTAAATAAAGACCACTTGTGTTGCGATCAAAACGACGTGAGTTTTTTGCTTTATTTGGAATTATTCATTTATTTTATTATTTTTATTTAATTTTCTATCTACGTGACTTTACCGAAAGAACCAAGAATATTAATTCCTGCAGTCACCAAAGTTTTAAGTCAAAACATTCACACACGTTGACAAAGCCTCACCTTGTGTTGTTGTGAGCAGGTCGCTTCTGATAACAAGAGCGGTATAGCAGCTCAAGCGGGCTTGGCCTGGTAACAAAAGAAAATAAAAACTGTGTGAATATTTACAATAAAACAAAGTTACAAAGTGGCGAGCCGGGTGAAGACAAATTAAACTTAAGCGAGATAATTAAAGTGAACGCAATCAGGCGAGGGCAGGAGGCAAGGCCCCGCGTGGCTAGGCCCCGCGTTGTAAAGTTCCAACCTGGACGTCGATTCCCATGCTCGCTGCTACTCAACTGACATCCCTACGAGAGAGGCTCTACCTTGGTAAACAACAACCACAACAACAACCACCACTACCACCAGCATGAGAATTTCTCACCTCGGATTTCAGTGTAAGCGCAGATCGGCAGCCTCCTGTTACCTCGCGACATCACGCGTGTAAGCAGGTAACATGACGTCACTTCCGCGGTAAGGGACACGCCCCTCCCACAATGAGCCGCACTGTAACTGAATAAATTATGTTAATGAACCCGGCCCATATGTCGAGTGATGGGGCGTGGCTGCTGAACCCGTCGCAATAAACACTCGACGGCTTCAAATACATTATGTTAATGAACCGCCAGTCACTCGGCGTAGCTTTGCCCAAATAAGGATTGCCACTGGATTGATATCGGCAGTGACCCAAGCGGAGGTGACGTCACGCTCAAGAGCGCCGTGGACGGGGTTGGGGAAGTGTGAATACCTTGGTGACATGACGTCACTAGCGAGGTACACCTCCAGCTGGCACTTCATGCCGATGAGGTCATGGGGATGGAGTTTAAGTTGATTTAGATTAATTTTCCATTGCCCCCTCCCTTGAGTGCGTGAACTCAGCAACAACAACGTGGACATTATTGTGTATACGTACACACTGTGTACACTTTGAGGCCACGTGAAGCGTCAAAGGCTCGCTGGAAGGAGGAAGTCGCGTGACAGTCTCAGCAGTTGCGATGGGTTAACTGACGGATGGCTATCGATTAGAAATCACATATCCCCGAGTCTCACCTGAGTGGCACCGCCTCACGCTGTTGTGGATCCCCACGTGGCTCGGAGCCTCAAAAGCTCCGTGACTCCTGGGTGGTGATACAAAGACAAAGATCCCCCGTGTAGCCTTAACAGACTGTTGGGGCAAGTGTTGTTAGCAAGTAGCAGCACCACCTATGAAGGCCGGAACGGTACACGAGGGGGTGGGTGGCCAGCACCGTGCCCGACCGCCTTTGTCTCCCCAGTAATGATATTTACACACCGCACCGGGTACTCATTTGAGGCTGACTCGACCTAGGGGAGGCCCAGAACCGGTTCAAATAATCGTCACTGGGTGTTGGCTGTGAGCGGGAATCAAACTCGGGTCGTTATGTTCGTAGAGCAGCGTAGCGCTAACCGCTAGACTACCGCCACACACGTTACACACACACACAGCACACACACACGGTGCACACACAGTACACACAGTACACACACACAGTACACACACGCACAGTACACACACACGCACAGTACACACACATGCACGGTACACACAGACACAAAGTACACACACACGGTGCACACACGCACAGTACACACGCACACACAAACTCACAGTACACACACACGCACAGTACACACACACAATACACACGCACGACACACACGCACGGTACACACGCGCGGCACGCCCACACTCCTTCAGTCACGTGACTAAGGTTGACGCCCCGCCACCGTCTCCCGAGGTGACCTCTTGGCTCTCTCGTCTCTCCTCGACACGTAGATTCATTTCTTACTCTTACCTAGAAACGTCATTGTCTGTCTCTGTGGACGAAACTTGCGAGGAATTGTACTCACAAACTGTGGGGTTTACGTTTCAAATAAAGTGCCCAGATACCACGCGATAAGCCCCGTGGTGAGCCAGTGCTATTCGTATTTCTAATCCGTCAACATGAAAGTAGTTAAATTAACAATTTATTACCAATCTCCATATATATCAAAGGCAAGTTGTGAATGTGTGTCTGTTCAAAATGTTTAGCGTACTTGTCGATACGCACCAAGCTTGAAATTTGCCATGTGGGTAATTTCCAGACTGTACACCATGCAAACATAAAAATACACTTTTGTATATATTTTTTTTTGGGGGGGGCCCAAATAATGGATAAGCATGAAAACACCACGATACATAGGACTTACTTTGATTAGAATCTTGGAATTGATTGTGTACATGTTGAAATTGGTCAATTTGCATTTTGAGCATACCGCTGTTTTAATAAATGTTCATGATTCTGAGAATATAACTGTAATTCTGAGCATCATAATGACCATATTGGAATTGTCATCATGAATGGGAGTTCAATTATTTTTTATAATAGGAATGCGGTTTTGAGCATGACTATTGATATTTCAGACTCATTTATGACAATAGATTCACGATTAAATTGCGATTTTGTTTTGCTCATCAATCAGGATACTGTTAATGATGCGCATGCCCATAAATTGTTGAAATGACTAGAAATGCAAGTTGTGTATACTCTCCAACCCCATTCCTCTACCTACCCATTCCCTTGACGGGCTCCGTGCCCACTTAAACCCATGGCGGTGATGATTCCACCTCTCGCTGTAACAATCAAAGCACCTCCAACTTCTGAATGCAAAGGTGCTGGGTTGGTGCAACGCCAAAACACATCGTCAACGCCGCTCCCAAGCCCGCCCTACGTTAGTTAAAGCGTTATGATCAACAAAATAAAAAGTATAATGGTGCGGCGACTGGAGATGTCACTGTGTGTGGTGCCGGGCCTGCGAGGCCACGGCGGGATGGACACTGTCGTGGGTACACCCCGGACACACGTGGTGTAGCACAGCCCTAGTGGGGGGCTCGGGTGAGCGCTGGTTAAGCGCCGTGGCTCCCGTTGAGAGAGCGAGAGAGCGTCAGCCCAGCCAGGGTTACGTTGGGGGCGTGGTACCTCTGGCTGACCTGGGGACGCGTGACCGGATTATACTGGAGGGGGGCCACCGGCGGAGGGGGGCCAATGGGTGGTCACGTGGTCCGGGAAGAACTCTCGAGAGCTTTCAGGCAAGGGCGAGAGAGTTCTAGAAGGTGGGCGGGGCAAGAGGCGGAGCCAGCCCCATATAAGGGGGGGGGGCCCTGGGAGGGGCTCGGGGCCCTTACTGTTGGAGAGGCAGCAGATCCACGTCAAGCTTGAAGAAGCCTCCAGCCACGTGGTCCGGGACCCAGCTTTTGGTCCGGACCGGGATAGTGGAGCCGTGTCTAGTTCTGCCGTAGCGTGGTTAGTTGGGTGGTCACCACCCCAGAGTTTGTTGTGTCAATAGCCCTAGAGTGTGTTGTGTTAATAGCCTGGAGTGTGTTGTGTTAATAGCCTGTAGTGTATTGTGTTAATAGCCCTGTAGTGTGTTGTGTTAATAGCCCTGTAGTGTGTTGTGTTAATAGCCTGGTGTTGTGTTAATAGCCCTGGAGTGTTTGTGTTAATAGCCTGGAATATGTTGTGTTAATAGCCTGTAGTGTGTTGTGTTAATTGCCTGGAGTGTGTTGTGTTACTAGCCTGGAGTGTGTTGTCTTAATAGCCTGGAGTGTGTTGTGTTAATAGCCTGGAGTGTGTTGTGTTAATAGCCTGGAGTGTGTTATGTAAATAGCCTGGAGTGTGTTGTGTTAATAGCCCTGGAGTGTGTTGTGTTAATAGCCCTGGAGTGTGTTGTGTTAATAGCCTGGAGTGTGTTGTGTTAATAGCCTGGAGTGTGTTGTGTTAATAGCCTGGAGTATGTTGTGTTAATAGCCTGGAGTGTGTTGTGTTAATAGCCTGGAGTGTGTTGTGTTATTAGCCTGGAGTGTGTTGTGTAAATAGCCTGGAGTGTGTTGTGTTAATAGCCTGGAGTGTGTTGTGTTAATAGCCTGGAGCTTGTTGTGTTAATAGCCTGGAGTATCTTGTGTAAATAGCCTGGAGTGTGTTGTGTTAATAGCCTGGAGTGTGTTGTGTTAATAGCCTGGAGTATGTTGTGTTAATAGCCTGGAGTATGTTGTGTTAATACTTGGAGTATGTTGTGTTAATAGCCTGGAGTGTGTTGTGTTAATAGCCTGGAGCTTGTTGTGTTAATAGCCTGGAGTGTGTTGTGTTAATAGCCCTGGAGTGTGTTGTGTTAATAGCCTGGAGTGTGTTGTGTTAATAGCCTGGAGTGTGTTGTGTTAATAGCCTGGAGTGTGTTGTGTTAATAGCTTGGAGTGTGTTGTGTTAATAGTTAATAATCGTGTTGCTCCTAAGATGTCTGCGACTCAGTTACACCCCACCTGCTGGTTATACACAACAACAACCGCCATTCGCCACAAGTGTCAGTGACGTCACCACGGCGCTTGTGCCAGGCTAAGTGCACGTTAAGGCAGCATGAAGTATTGAACGCCCGTCATTATGTTCGGGCACACGTATCAGCAGCATTTGCAGCAACTGCGGTCCGTGTTTGCCAAAGTGCAGGCAGCCAATCTCAAATTTAAACTTGCAAAAGTGCCACCTCTTGCAAACATCGATGCAGTATTTGGGCCACATCGTTAGCGAGTCCGGGTTAGCCATGGCTCCCGACAAAACGGCGCGCGTGCACACATGGCCAACCCCCAAGTCGGTGGGTGAAGTTCCCAATTTTGTCGGGGTTTCACGTCATTATCACCACTTTGTTCCCCAAGTTCGCGACAATCCCAAAACCGCTCCACACGCTCGCTGCTAAGGGCCAGAGATTTCGGTGGGGGGGGGGTGGGGGGAGGAGGCCGCGTTTGTCGCCTCGCGCGAAGGCCTCGTCAGCGCGCCGACCCCTCGGTGGCCGTTTACCACCGAGTGACCAGCGTGCGTGCTTAATGGGTGCTGGTTGACGTAAGCCATCGTGCGCGAGGTTGCCACGTGCTGTAGTGGCATCTGTCGACGCGCCGCCACCCGAGGCGGATGCACGTAGGTGACGGCACGTTGGGTCTCACGCGCGCTGAATGGGGACGCCTCCAGATGGAGGACGCCTCGCTGTTGAAATTGCTCCACCGCGTTGGTACGAGAGGCAGTAAAAGCAAGCCATCGGGGATGCATGTCCCTAATAGTCCTCCACGAATGACTTTTGATAAGACGGGTTGAAGAGCTGCAGTGTTATTGCACGGTGGTGCCGAATGCTCTGCAGGGTAAACTCACGCGCCGGGTGGTCCCATGAGAAATTAATGCACCTCAGAATCCGTGAAACCTTGCTGACACTAAAGCGTTGACTTCTATTGGCCCTTGGTGACGGACAAAGTATACCACATGGTAAAAGGTTGTACTGATTGCACACCCCGCAAGCCACCAACGAGGCAGGCCCAGCCTCCGTTACGATCTATCACGGTGTCTCATATCAATGAGCTCATCGCACTGGACATTCTCGGGCCGTTCCCTGCCACTCAGAGGGGAAACAAATGTATCCTGGTCGGGGTAGAATACCTGTTCCGGGGGCCGGTGGCATCGCCTCTGCCAGACCAGCCAGCCGCATCCATTGCGGACACGTTCTTGCACGGCTACGTCATGGACAAGGGGGCTCCTGAACAACTTCCTGCAGACCAGGGGCGGAATTGTTCTTCTCGATTGTTACGGGAGGTGTGCAACTCCCTGGGTGCAAAAACAAATCAGGACCCTGCCCCACCATCCTCAGACGGACGGGGTGGCGGAGCGCTTCCACAGAACCCATACGTCCACGTTGTGCCAACGGATCAATGAGGCGAACTGGGGTTTGCACATTCCCGGTGTCCTGCCCACTATATAGCATGGCCAATTAATGCCTCAACAGGATTCTCCCCGTTTTACCTCGTGTATGGGAGGGAGAATGAGCCACCCATGCAAGCTCAGCCGGGCATGGATTTGGGAGGGAAGAGAGCCGTCATGCCCATGCAGGCCACACTCGGGCGTTTGACGGAGGCGTGGGAGGCGTCTCGGGGGAATTCGGCCAAACGGCAGGCCGCAAACGAGAAGCTGGTGGGACCGCGGGAGGTCCAGGACCCCGTGGACCACTGGGGCTAAGGCGGGGCCGCATTTTCCCCAGGTGCCCTTGGGTACATCGCCTAAATTACACCGAGCGTGGCAGGGCCCTGTCGAGGTGATCGAGGCCAAGGGGCCGCAGCGCGTCCGTACGCAGGTCGCTTGCCGCCGCTGGTTTGTGCCTCCGTCGTGGTTAAAGCCCCCCCCTACATCCCGCCACATGTAGACGGTTCGTCTCCGGCTCCAGAGCGGCGGGTGTCTGATGCGTCCGACGTGCCGGGGCGGGTGAGCCCGGAAGTTGTGCTTCAGGAGGATTCTGCTGCGTCGCCCGCAGGATCCCATCACTCCCTGTGATGGACCACGTGTGGAGGCCGGGTTGCCATCTTCTCCTCCAAGGCAGGGGCTGCGCCCATTAGGCCATCTGCGTAATGTCCCAGTGGTCCCCAGCGCGCAAGTTCCTGCTCGTGATGGGGGGACTGGCGGCGATGGCTCGTGCAAAGAGTTGCTTCGGTCCGCTGGACCGCTCCCTCCTGTCATTCAATTGTGTTCCCACGCCGTCTGGCGGGTGGTCGCAGCCGCGAGCCGGGCCGTGGCTTCTGGTTGATCCGTCGGAAATTGTTACGCTTCCCTCGCGGTTCAGGGGTTAATCGTTAAAAGGGTTTTTGTTTCGAACGTTCGGTAGCCCTCCCTGTTAGGTAAATTGCGTTAGCGCACATTCCTGTTAGTGTTAGCCCTCCTTACGGTGAGGGAAAAAAAGTATTTGATCCCCCTGCTGATTTTGTACGTTTGCCCACTGACAAAGAAATGATCAGTCTATAATTTTAATGGTAGGTTTATTTGAACAGTGAGAGACAGAATAACAACAACAAAATCCAGAAAACGCATGTCAAAAATTTATTTGCATTTTAATAAGGGAAATAAGTATTTGACCCCTCTGCAAAACATGACTTAGTACTTGGTTGCAAAACCCTTGTTGGAAATCACAGAGGTCAGACGTTTCTTGTAGTTGGCCACCAGTTTTGCATGTTCGGTCGACCTTTTGAAGACAGAATATTTGAAACTCAAAATAGTTTTTAGCAACCACCAAATAATTTCCTCTGAACCTTAACCTGAACATCAAGTCGAGCGTTGGGGTTATGCTCCCTAGGTTTTACGTAAAACTCCATATCGG
The DNA here is from genome assembly GCF_048934315.1 of Petromyzon marinus. NCBI lineage: Eukaryota > Metazoa > Chordata > Hyperoartia > Petromyzontiformes > Petromyzontidae > Petromyzon > Petromyzon marinus. The sequence goes on from NW_027422735.1 coordinate 104,405, forward strand.
CAATCTAGTTCTACCCTCCACACATTTTGCACCGCTTTTAATCAACGCGCGCCCAGCGACAATCGGCGCGTTCAGCAAAGGCAACTTCAAACGTGACGTTAAAACAATCACCGTCAACAAATGATAACCGTCGAACGACGATGAAGGGTGTCAGTTCAATCCCCGGTCGGGGGTCGACTCGGCCCGCCATCGTCACCGTCGTCGACACCTCCCGGCCGTCGCGAAGCGAGCACCACTTTCTGCGAGTGAAGTCAACCAGCCCCACCGTAGGAACGAGGCGGCCTTCGTGTCCACAAAGAACACAATCTAGTTCTACCCTCCACACATTTTGCACCGCTTTTAATCAACGCGCGCCCAGCGACAATCGGCGCGTTCACCCCTCTCCCGCTCCGGCCCCCTCGCCGGCTCGCAACGGCGGCGACCGCCGACGGCGGCGGCCATGCGACGTCCGAGGCGACCGAACGCAAAGAGGCGGAAACCTCCTCAGGGTTCCAAGCGGAGACCTGGGGACACTTGGAGGCATTCAATCAAGATTCTAGGTTTTCGTGACTGCAGGGGAGCCACACCCTTTGGTTCTTTCGGTAAAAGTCATCACGTAGGTATAAAGTCAGGTAGGTATAAAATAAAGTAAATTAAATCACGTGACGTTTCGGGTGCAACACGACAAGCGTCCGTCATCAGGTGGGACAACCACAGCAAGAGACAGTTGCTGAAGTGGGCAAAAGGGTTGCCGTGACAAGAGGCTACGTAGGTAAGAGAGGGAGGAGGAGCCAGGGAGGAGAGATAGAGAGGGGGGTGTGGGGGGTAGGGGAGTGGAGTGCTGCTAGAGGGATTAGGAAACTAGCAAGGAAATGCCGGGGGGGGGGGGTGGGGGGGGAGTGAGCGGGTCAGGGAGTGGGAGGCTGAAGAAACTGGAGATGCGGATATGAAGGCAACACCATAAAGCAGTTAAGGTTTTACCTGGTTAATAACATCCTTCCAATGATTGCTCAATTTGTATCCATCTTCTCAGTTGAAGTTATGTCTATGTTTAGATATCTGGATGGCTTCATGAACAAACCTTTGATAGTGGTTTGCAGAGTACCTTGGTCTTGGAAAAAAACTAAATCATGAGAGCCCACAGCGTTATAGCAATGGTCAGCCACGGCTGAGGTATTGGTTCTGCCGTGTTTCAGATCTGACTTGTGCTCGCGAACACGGTCCGAGATATGTCGTTTCGTTTCCCCAATGTAACAGCCACCACAGGTGCAACTTAGTTTGAAGACTCGAGGATATTGCATGTCAGGAATGACATCCTTCACCGATGGGATTAGATCACGGATTTTGTGTACTGTACTGAATCGGACCTGGATCTTGTGTTTAAGATTTTGGAAATATTTTTGGTAACGCCTGCTATGTATGGTAACGTCATGGTGTTGATCGGCGTCTCAGGGGGTTGTTTCTCCATGGTTGGAGAAACAGCTTTGCGAATAATACGGTCCGAGTACCCATTCCCTCATCAAAACACTACACCATAGGGCCCACTGTATTTCTGACCAACACCACCTAGCCAGTGAACTGGAACACGTACACCAGGCCCTCAAGATGAATGGGTACTCGCAAAGCTGTTTCTCCAACCGTGTTTCTCCAATCATGTTTCTCCAACCATGGAGCAACAACCCCCTGAGACGCCGATCAAAACCATCACGTTATCATACATAGCAGGCGTTACCAAAAAGTTTTCCAAAATCTTAAACAAACACAAGATCCAGGTCCAATTCAGTACAGCACACAAAATCCGTGATCTAATCCCATCGGTAAAGGATGTCATTCCTGACATGCAATATCCTGGAGTCTACAAACGAAGTTGCACCTGTGGTGGCTGTTACATTGGGGAAACGAAACGACATATCTCGGACCGTGTTTGCGAGCACAAGTCAGATCTGAAACACGGCCGTGGCTGAATATTGCTATAACGCTGTGGGCTCTCATGATTTCGTTTTTTCCGAGACCACGGTACTCTGCAAACCTTCAGGCTACTATCAAAGGTTTGTTCATGAAGCCGTCCAGATATATAAACTTAGACGTAACTTCAACCGAGAAGATGGATACAAATTGAGCAATCATTGGAAGGATGTTGCCTTCATATCCGCATCTCCAGTTTCTTCAGCCTCCCACTCCCAGCCCCGCCCACTCCCCCCCCCCCCCCCCCGGCATTTCATTGCTAGTTTCTTAATCCCTCTAGCAGCACTCCACTCCCCCTACCCCATGCCCCCCTCTCTCTATCTCTCCTCCCTGGCTCCTCCCCCCCTCTCTTACCTACATAGCCTCTTGTCACGGCAACCCTTTTGCCCACTTCAGCAATTGTCTCTTGCTATGGTTGTCCCACCTGATGACGGACGCTTGTTGTGTTGCGCCCAAAACGTCACGTGATTTAATTTATTTTATTTTATACCTACCTACGTGATGACTTTACCGAAAGAACTTGGAGACATCACGACACCAAACAGCACGGTGCGAAGCCGAGACGCTTGGAGCGAGCCGCACACCTACACCCCCTCCCTCCCCCCCATGGTGAACTGGCCTCACCCATGTCAGAGTGAACCCCCTCCCTCCCCCCCATGGTGAACTGGCCTCTCCCATGTCAGAGTGAACCCCCTCCCTCACCCAGTGCCCGCCCCTCCTGACCCCCCCCTCCCGGAATGACGATTCCATCTCGGCGTCACGACCTGTCTCAGTCGGTCCATCCACTCACCCACCCTCCCACCCCTCTCCCTGCCCCCTCCTCCCTCGGCTCTCCCTCCTCCCCCCGCTCCACCCCCCGCCTCCCTCCCCGATCTTCTCTGCGCCTCCTCCCTCGCCCGTCCCCCCACCCCTCCCTCCGCTCCCCCCGCCCCTCCTCTCGCCGCCTCCTCTCTCACCCCCCCTCCCCCCGCTCTGCTCCTCCCCCCCCCCTCTCCCCCCCCGCCCCGCCATGCCCCCCCCGGCGGCCGTCCACGCCTCCTCCGCTGGATTGAAGTAAACGTTGACCCCCCGGCTCACGAGCTCCCGTCGCCTCTCGGCGAACCTCTGGTTCATCGCATGCTGCTCCCTCAGGAAGGCGTCGTGCTCCCTCGCCTCCCTCGCCCGCTCCGCCGCGTCCCTCTGCCTCGCTCGTTCGCTCCTCTCCCGCCTCGATTCCCCGCGGCCCGTGGCTCCGCCGGCGCCCTCCGGGTGCCGGCCCTCCCTGGCCAGTGGCCGCCCCCTGTCGGGGACAATCAGCTGCCTCAGCCTGGCCGAGATGTCGGTGATCCTTCTCGGGTCTCCTCCTCCTCCTCCGCCTCCTCCGCCTCCTCCGCCTCCTCCGCCTCCGCCGCCGCCTCGGCCCCTGTCCATGGCCGGCGGTTGTCACCGCTCGGATTCTCGCTCGGCCCTCCTGTTTCACAAGCAGTGGGTCTCTGTGAGTGTGGGTCTCTGTGGGTCTCTGTGAGTGTGGGTCTCGGTGGGTCTCTGTGAGTATGGTTCTCTATGAGGGTTGGTCTCTGTGAGGGTGGGTCTCTGTGGGTCTCTGTGAGTATGGGTCTCTGTGGGTCTCTGTGAGTATGGGTCTCTGTGGGTCTCTGTGAGTGTGGGTCTCTGTGGGTCTCTGTGAGTGTGGGTCTCTGTGGGTCTCTGTGGGTATCTGTGAGTGTGGGTCTCTGTGGGTCTCTGTGAGTGTGGGTCTCTGTGGGTCTCTGTGGGTCTCTGTGAGTGTGGGTCTCTGTGGGTCTCTGTGGGTCTCTGTGAATGTGGGTCTCTGTGAGTCTCTGTGAGTAGGGGTCTTTGTGAGTGTGGTTCTCTGTGAGTATGGGTCTCTGTGGGTCTCTGTGAGTGTGGGTCTCTGTGGGTCTCTGTGAGTATGGGTCTCTGTGCGTGTGGGTCTCTGTGGGTCTCTGTGAGTATGGGTCTCTGTGAGTGTGGGTCTCTGTGAGTATGGGTCTCTGTGGGTCTCTGTGAGTGTGGGTCTCTGTGAGTATGGGTCTCTGTGAGTATGGGTCTCTGTGAGTATGGGTCTCTGTGGGTCTCTATGAGTATGGGTCTCTGTGAGTATGGGTCTCTGTGAGTGTGGTTCTCTGTGAGTATGGGTCTCTGTGGGTCTCTATGAGTATGGGTCTCTATGAGTGTGGTTCTCTGTGAGTATGGGTCTCTGTGAGTATGGGTCTCTATGAGTATGGGTCTCTGTGAGTATGGGTCTCTATGAGTATGGGTCTCTATAAGTGTGGGTCTCTGTGAGTATGGGTCTCTGTGAGTGTGGTTTTCTCTGAGTCTCTATGAGCATGGGTCTCTATGAGTATGGGTCTCTGTGAGTATGGGTCTCTGTGAGTATGGGTCTCTGTGGGTCTCTATGAGTATGAGTCTCTGTGAGTATGGGTCTCTGTGAGTGTGGTTTTCTCTGAGTCTCTATGAGCATGGGTCTCTATGAGTATGGGTCTCTGTGAGTATGGGTCTCTGTGAGTATGGGTCTCTGTGGGTCTCTATGAGTATGAGTCTCTGTGAGTATGGGTCTCTGTGAGTATGGGTCTCTGTGGGTCTCTGTGAGTATGGGTCTCTGTGGGTGTGGTTCTCTGTGAGTATGGGTCTCTGTGAGTATGGGTCTCTGTGGGTCTCTATGAGTATGGGTCTCTGTGAGTATGGGTCTCTGTGAGTGTGGTTCTCTGTGAGTATGGGTCTCTGTGGGTCTCTATGAGTATGGGTCTCTATGAGTGTGGTTCTCTGTGAGTAGGGGTCTCTGTGAGAATGGGTCTCTATGAGTATGGGTCTCTATAAGTGTGGGTCTCTGTGAGTATGGGTCTCTGTGAGTGTGGTTCTCTGTGAGTCTCTATGAGTATGGGTCTCTATGAGTATGGGTCTCTGTGAGTATGGGTCTCTGTGAGTATGGGTCTCTGTGGGTCTCTATGAGTATGGGTCTCTGTGAGTGTGGTTCTCTGTGAGTATGGGTCTCTGTGAGTGTGGTTCTCAGTGAGTCTCTATGAGTATGGGTCTCTATGAGTATGGGTCTCTGTGAGTATGGGTCCCTGTGAGTATGGGTCTCTGTGGGTATCTATGAGTATGGGTCTCTGTGAGTGTGGTTCTCTGTGAGTATGGGTCTCTGTGAGTATGGGTCTCTGTGAGTATGGGTCTCTGTGGGTCTCTGTGAGTATGGGTCTCTGTGGGTGTGGTTCTCTGTGAGTATGGGTCTCTATGGGTCTCACTCAGTGTGGGACCTTACCTGGTCAAATTCAAATGCTTGTGATGTGATGTGTGATGATGATGGTTGGCTTGGATCACACGGCCTACGCGGAGGGTGGGGGGATGCGTGACGTCATCAGGTGACATCACAGATGTGACGTCACCGCTCACTTGCCGTGACTAATATTAATATATACAAAAGTCTATTTTTATACTTGTTGCATTGTGTACAGTCTGGAAGCTACCCAGGTGCCAAATTTCAAGTTTGTTGCATGTTGGAAAGTAAGCTAAACATTTCGAACAGACACACATTCACAAATTTCCCTTTTATACATCATAAACTGTATATTATGTGTGTATATATAAACTGTACATTACGTGTGTATAAACTGTATATTATGTGTGTGTATATAAACTGTATATTATGTGTATAAACTGTATATTATGTGTATGTATAAACTGTATATTAAGTGTGTATATAAACTGTATATTAAGTGTAAATAAACTGTATATTATGTGTGTATGTAAACTGTATATTATGTGTGTGTATAACCTGTATATTAAGTGTATATAAACTGTATATTATGTGTGTATATAAACTGTATATTATGTGTATATAAACTGTATATTACGTGTGTATATAAACTGTATATTACGTGTGTATATAAACTGTATATTATGTGTGTATATAAACTGTATATTATGTGTATGTTTAAACTGTATATTATGTGTATATATAAACTGTATATTATGTGTGTATATAAACTGTATATTATGTGTGTGTATGAACTCTATATTATGTGTATATGAACTGTATATTACGTGTGTATATAAACTGTATATTATGTGTGTATATAAACGGTATATTATGTGTATGTATAAACTGTATATTATGTGTATATATGAACTGTATATTATGTGTATATATAAACTGTATATTATGTGTATATAAACTGTATATTATGTGTATATAAACTGTATATTATGTGTATATAAACTGTATATTACGTGTATATAAACGGTATATTATGTGTATGTATAAACTGTATGTTATGTGTATATATAAACTGTATATTATGTGTATATAAACTGTATATTATGTGTATATAAACTGTATATTATGTGTATGTATAAACTGTATGTTATGTGTATATATAAACTATATATTATGTGTGTATATAAACTGTATATTACGTGTGTATAAACTGTATATTATGTGTATATATAAACTGTATATTACGTGTGTATATAAACTGTATATTACGTGTGTATATAAACTGTATATTATGTGTATGTATAAACTGTATATTATGTGTGTATATAAACTGTATATTATGTGTGTATATAAACTGTATATTACGTGTGTATATAAACTGTATATTATGTGTGTATATAAACTGTATATTATGTGTATATAAACTGTACATTATGTGTATATATAAACTGTATATTATGTGTGTATATAAACTGTATATTATGTGTGTATATAAACTGTATATTATGTGTGTATATAAACTGTATATTATGTGTGTATATAAACTGTATATTACGTGTGTGTATATAAACTGTATATTATGTGTGTATATAAACTGTATATTATGTGTATATAAACTGTATATTATGTGTATATATAAACTGTATATTATGTGTATGTATAAACTGTATGTTATGTGTATATATAAACTGTATATTATGTGTATATATAAACTATATTATGTGTGTATATAAACTGTATATTATGTGTGTATATAAACTGTATATTATGTGTGTATATAAACTGTATATTACGTGTGTATATAAACTGTATATTATGTGTATATATAAACTGTATATTATGTGTGTATATAAACTGTATATTATGTGTGTATATAAACTGTATATTATGTGTGTATATAAACTGTATATTACGTGTGTATATAAACTGTATATTATGTGTGTATATAAACTGTATATTATGTGTGTATATAAACTGTATATTATGTGTATGTATAAACTGTATATTATGTGTATATAAACTGTATATTACGTGTGTATATAAACTGTATATTACGTGTGTATAAACTGTATATTATGTGTATATATAAACTGTATATTATGTGTGTATATAAACTGTATATTACGTGTGTATATAAACTGTATATTATGTGTGTATATAAACTGTATATTACGTGTGTATATAAACTGTATATTATGTGTATATATAAACTGTATATTACGTGTTATATAAACTGTATATTACGTGTATATATAAACTATATTATGTGTATATAAACTGTATATTATGTGTGTATATAAACTGTATATTACGTGTGTATATAAACTGTATATTATGTATATATAAACTGTATATTATGTGTGTATAAACTGTATATTACGTGTGTATATAAACTGTATATTATGTGTATATAAACTGTATATTATGTGTGTATATAAACTGTATATTACGTGTGTATATAAACTGTATATTATGTGTGTATATAAACTGTATATTATGTGTGTATATAAACTGTATATTATGTGTGTATATAAACTGCATATTACGTGTGTATATAAACTCTATATTATGTGTATGTATAAACTGTATATTATGTGTATATATAAACTGTATATTATGTGTGTATATAAACTGCATATTACGTGTGTATATAAACTGTATATTATGTGTATATATAAACTGTATATTATGTGTGTATATAAACTGTATATTATGTGTGTATATAAACTGTATATTATGTGTATATATAAACTGTATATTACGTGTGTATATAAACTGTATATTATGTGTGTATATAAACTGTATATTACGTGTATATATAAACTGTATATTATGTGTATATATAAACTGTATATTATGTGTATATATAAACTGTATATTATGTGTGTATATAAACTGTATATTATGTGTATATATAAACTGTATATTATGTGTGTATATAAACTGTATATTATGTGTGTGTATGAACTGTATATTATGTGTGTATATAAACTGTATATCACGTGTGTATATAAACTGTATATTGACGATGACGATGATGACGATGCCACGTGTCTATTGATGACGATGACGACGATGCCACGTGTCTACTGATGACGATGACGACGATGCCACGTGTCTACTGGTGACGACGATGATGACGATGCCACGTGTCTACTGATAATGACGATGCCACGTGTCTACTGATGACGACAATGATGACGATGATGACGATGCCACGTGTCTACTGATGACGACGATGATGATGCCACGTGTCTACTGATGACGACGATGATGACGATGCCACGTGTCTACTGATGATGACGATGACGACGATGCCACGTGTCTACTGATGACGACGATGATGACGATGCCACGTGTCTACTGATGATGACGATGCCACGTGTCTACTGACGATGATGACGATGCCACGTGTCTACTGATGATGATGATGACGATGCCACGTGTCTACTGATGACGACGATGATGACGATGCCACGTGTCTACTGATGACGACGATGATGACGATGCCACGTGTCTACTGATGATGACGATGACGACGATGCCACGTGTCTACTGATGACGATGATGACGATGCCACGTGTCTACTGATGATGACGATGATGACGATGCCATGTGTCAACTGATGACGATGATGACAATGCCACGTGTCTACTGACGATGACGATGATGACGATGCCACGTGTCTACTGATGACGATGATGACGATGCCACGTGTCTACTGATGATGACGATGATGACGATGCCATGTGTCAACTGATGACGATGATGACAATGCCACGTGTCTACTGACGATGACGATGATGACGATGCCATGTGTCAACTGATGACAATGATGACGATGCCACATGTCTACTGATGACGACGATGACGACGATGCCACGTGTCTACTGATGACGACGATGACGATGCCACGTGTCTACCTGATGACGACGATGATGACGATGCCACGTGTCTACTGATGACGACGATGATGACGAACGCCGACGAACGGCGGCAGTCGCCCGACTCGGCACAGGGACTCACCAAACGTGGCGGCAGTCTTAGCGACGCTTTGCACGCGGCAACTTCTTCACGCAAACAGCCACCCCGTCTACAACACGCGGCAGGGGCAACGATCAAGCGGGCAGCAGCAGTCAGTCAGTCTCTCTCTCTCTGTGTGTCTCTCTCTCTCTGTCTATCCCTGTGTGTCTCTCTGTGTCTCTCTCTGTCTATCCCTCTCTCTGTCTCTGTTTCTATCCCTGTCTCTCTCTCTGTCTATCCCCGTCTCTCTCTCTGTGTGTGTCTCTCTCTCTGTCTATCCCTGTGTGTCTCTCTGTGTGTCTCTCTCTGTCTATCCCTCTCTCTGTCTGTGTCTCTCTCTGTGTCTATCCCTGTCTCTGTCTATCCCCGTCTCTCTCTCTCTCTGTTTCTCTCTCTGTCTATCCCTGTGTGTCTCTCTGTGTGTCTCTCTCTCTGTCTATCCCTCTCTCTGTGTCTCTCTCTGTCTCTGTGTCTATCCCTGTCTGTCTCTCTGTCTATCCCTGTGTGCCTCGGTGTCTCTGTCTCTCTCTCTGTGTCTCTGACTGTGTCTTTTGTGTTTTTCTCTGTGTCTCTCTCTCTGTGTCTCTCTCTCTGTCTATCTCTCTCTCCGTCTCTGTCTCTCTCTCTGTCTCTCTGTGTGTCTCTCTGTCTATCTCTGTGTTTCTCTCTCTGTCTGTCTCCCTGTGTCTCTGTCTCTCTCTGTTTCTCTCTATCTGTCTCTCTGTGTCTCTCTATCTATCTCCGTCTCTGTCTCTCGCTGTTTCTCTCTGTCTCTCTGTGTCTCTCTCTCTTTGTGTCTATCTCTGTGTCTCTGTCTCTCTGTGTCTCTCTCTCTGTGTGTCTCTCTCTGTCTCTCTCTGTGTGTCTCTCTCTGTGTCTGTGTGTCTCTGTCTCTCTCTCTGTGTGTCTCTCTGTGTCTCTCTCTGTCTCTCTGTGTGTCTCTCTCTGTGTCTCTCTCTCTGTGTGTCTCTCTCTGTGTCTCTCTGTGTGTCTCTCTCTGTGTCTCTCTGTGTGTCTCTGTGTCTCTCTCTCCGTGTGTCTCTCTCTGTGTGTCTCTCTGTGTGTGTCTCTCTGTGTCTCTCTCTGTGTCTCTCTCTGTGTGTCTCTCTCTGTGTGTCTCTGTCTCTCTCTGTGTGTCTCTCTCTGTGTGTCTCTCTCTGTGTCTCTCTGTGTCTGTCTGTGTGTCTCTCTGTGTCTCTCTGTGTCTCTCTGTCTCTCTCTGTGTCTCTCTCTGTGTTGAACTTCGCACTCAGATCGTCAGCGAGGCGACTGCGACCCGAGCGGTTAGCTCGGGTCGCATTGGGGCGGGGGGAGGGGCCAACCAGCGAGGCAACGCCGCGATTGGACAGAGGGAGGAGGAGGGGGAGGGGCCTCTATCACTTCCCCAACGAGGCAAAGATTGTGAATATTAATTCACGTTTTGGGGAAATGGCAATTCTTCGTACAGCAGAGATATCTCTCCGGAATTATTTAAGACAATATTTGGGCATTGAGGCTTTATTCATGGCAGAGAGCAATATCCCTTCTTTATTAGAGATGTATTTGCGGTTAAAGTAAACAATTAAACGAAACTATATATACTTTTTATTTTACCAGGAAAAGCTGTAGTAGTGTACAGGCCCTTTTCACAAGCGACCTGGCCAGAAATGATAGCTCAGCTAAATGTCTTCTTACGCGGAAATTGACAGAAGCCGAATATCTTCTTTGGTTCTTTCGGTAAAGTCACCACGTAGAATGAGAATAAAATAATAAATTGATAAAATAAAATAACACAATACAATTCTCACGACGTTTCGGCCACAACACAAGCGGCCTTCAGGTGAAGGGACGAGACTGTCTGGCCGAAACGTTGTGATAATTTTATTGCGTTATTTTATTTGATCAATTTATTATTTTATTCTCATTCTACGTGGTGACTTTACCGAAAGAACCAAAGAAGATGAATCCTTGCAGTCACGAAAGCTTTAAATCGACAATTTAACCTTAAAAAACCTTCGGCGCAAGCCCTTGAAACTTACCTACAAGCAAGGGGTCCACTGAGCTGTTAGCTTCTCTTCTTTTAGGAGCGACCTGTCCACAAATGATCGCCCCTCCAAGCAAGCGGCGTGTTGTCGCGTGGACAACGTCGGCAGCCAAACGCCGTGAATGCGCCGTGGTGATGTTGACTTTAAATGTGGGGCGAAAAAACCGGAGGGCCCGGAGAGAAATCCACGCGACCATGGGGAGAGACGCAAACTCTAAATATACAGCAGCAGCAGCAGGCGTCAGGGTCGGGATCGAACCCACTACCTCCTGTAGACCAGGCGACGTAGTTAACATCTCGTGTGTGACACGTGTCTCAACACACACGCGAGTGAGGACACACACACGGAATACACACACACACACACTGGGGAACAAACACACACACATAAAACACACACACACGGAACACACACACGGGACACACACGGAACACACACACGGAACACACACACGGGACACACACACGGGACACACACGTAACACACACACACGGAACACACACACGGAACACACACACGGGACACACACACGACACACACACACAGAACACACACACGGAACACACACACGGGACACACACACGTAACACACACACACGGAACACACACACGGAACACACACACACGGAACACACACACGGAACACACACACGGAACACACACACCGAACACACACACACGTAACACACACACGGAACACACACACGGAACACACACAGGAGACACACACACGTAACACACACACACCGAACACACACACGTAACACACACACACGGAACACACACACCGAACACACACACGTAACACACACACGGAACACACACACGGAACACACACACACGGAACACACACACACGGAACACACACACGGAACACACACACGGAACACACACACACGGAACACACACACACGTAACACACACACACGGAACACACACACCGAACACACACACACGGAACACACACACGGAACACACACACCGAATACACACACACATAACACACACACACGGAACACACACACACGTAACACACACACGGAACACACACACGGAACACACACACGGAACACACACACACACGGAACACACACACGGAACACACACACGGAACACACACACGGAACACGACTGGGTGAGTGGGTGAGTGTGTGGGTGGGTGAGTGTGTAGGTGAGTATGTGAGCGACTGGGCGAGTGATTGGGTGAGTGAGTGTATGAGTGGTTGGGTGAGTGGGTGAGTGTGTTTCTGGGTGAGTGTGTGGGTGGGTGAGTGGGTGGGTGAGCATGTGAGTGAGTGAGCGACTGGGTGAGTGGGTAGTGAGTGTGTGGGTGAGTGTGTGAGCAACTGGGTGAGTATGTGGGCGACTGGGTGAGTGAGTGTGTGTGTGAGTGAGCTACTGGGTGAGTGGGTGGGTGTGTGAGTGTGTGAGGTGAGTGTGTGAGCGACTGGGTGAGTGTGTGAGTGAGTGAGCGACTGGGTGAGTATATGGGTGGGTGAGTGTGTGGGTGGGTGAGTGTGTAGGTGAGTATGTGAGAGACTGGGCGAGGGATTGGGTGAGTGAGTGTATGAGTGGTTGGGTGAGTGGGTGGGTGGGTTAGTGTGTGAGTTTCTGGGTGAGTGTGTGGGTGGGTGAGTGGCTGAGTGAGTGGGCGAGTAAGTGAGCGAGTGGGTGGGTGAGTGGGTGAGAGTGTGGGTGGGTGAGTGTGTGAGCAACTGGGTAAGTGAATGTGTGTGTGTGAGTGGGTGGGTGAGCGTGTGAGTGAGTGAGCGACTGGGTGAGTGGGTAGTGAGTGTGTGGGTGAGTGTGTGAGCGAGTGTGTGAGCAACTGGGTGAGTATGTGAGCGATTGGGTGAGTGAGTGTGTGTGAGTGAGCGACTGGGTGAGTGGGTGGGTGTGTGAGTAAGTGTGTGAGGTGAGTGTGTGAGCGACTGGGTAAGTGAGTGTGTGTCTGTGAGTGGGTAGGTGAGCGTGTGAGTGAGTGAGCGACTGGGTGAGTGGGTAGTGAGTGTGAGTGCCGGACGGGTAACTCTGTCGTGGACAGTGCTGTGGGGGGAGGTCCAATTTCGATTGGCTCCTCCCCTCATGGCATCTGTGTCCACCACAGGGGCTAAACGGGGGCTCTGGACGGGTGCGAGGGGCTGGTAACCCCTCCACCTTCAATTAATTACCACTAAACCACGAGTTAAACTGAAATATGTAACTAATAAGCTTGTGCCGGAGGCCCCGGGGGCCAGGCGTCTATGACGTCTCCTGGCCAAACCCCAATTGGCGGAGCCAGGAGATTGAATATCTACCCTCGGGGCTCCTCCATAAACAACGAAAAACCACTACGGGTGGCCACGTGGAATGTTCGAACGCTCACTGCGGAGGAGAGGCTGCCACTCCTCTGTCGGGAGCTGGACCGGTACCGCCTGGATCTATGTGACATTCAGGAGGTCCGGTGGACCGGTTCTGGCTCCTGCCACCATGAGGGGTGGACAGTCCTCTACTCGGGGCAGCAGACTGCCAAACAACAGGGTGTGGCTCTTTTGAACAAAAGAATGAAGGGGGCGTGGGAGCATGGCGGTGAGGTGTGGGAAGTTGTAAGCCCCAGGCTACTTTGGGCTCGCCTTCCCATCAACCGGAGGCGAGGAATGGTGGTCGTGGTTACTTATGCCCCCACCGAAGATGAACATCCGTGGAGGGATGCAGGCAAAGCCGATGAGTCAGATGCCTTCTATGACCTCCTGTCACAGGTGCTGGCTAAAGTGGCCCCTCGGGATAGAGTCATCATGTTGGGTGACTTCAATGTCCGAGTTGGTCATGATGCTGGCACTTGGTCTGGAGTGATTGGAGGGCATGGACCAGATCAGCTCAATAACAACGGTAGGAGGCTGCTAGATTTTTGTGCAGCCCATGGGCTTGTAATTACCAACACGCTGTTCCGGCATCGGCGCATTCACACAACATCATGGATGCATGCCGGGTCCAAGCAAGAACATCTGCTGGACTACATAGTGACGGACCAGCGGATGCGAGCCCATGTCCTTGACACCAGGACCTACCGTGGAGCTGATCTGCCCTCTGACCATCGACTAGTCATCTGTAAGATGCGCCTGCCATTCTTCTACTCCGGTGGTGGGTGTACACCCAGGACCCCATTCCAACCTAAAGTGGCCTGATCTCAGTTATCTGATGAAAGTTGCAAGCGAGAATTTAATCATTGCTTGTGGCTGGGATTGGCATCGTCCCCGACTCCTCCTGATGTCGAGGGTAAATGGGCGAGGTTTAGGACTGTGACTCATGCAGCTGCAATGGCTGCTTTGGGCACGCGGTCCAGACCTCCCCAGAGACCCTGGCTGACAGAGGAGGTGTTCAGGATGGTTGAGAAAAAGCGACAGGCCCACTGTCATCGGCTACAGAATCCCACGTCAGAGAATGAGGAGGCTTACCGCAGCCTTCGCTCGGAGGTTCGGAGAGCCGTGAGGCGCTGCAAGGATGGGTAGTGGTCGCGGGTTGCTGAGGAGATGGAGTCTGCCTCAGTGGCCCGTGATCACAAATTTCTATTTAACTCCATCAAAAAAGTAACCTGCAGCACCACACCTATTACCATCAGGAGAAAAAACGGTGATCCAATCTCCGACCCCCATGAACAGGTTTGCAGATTTGCTGAGCATTTCTGTGAGGTCCTGGGGGAGGGAAAATCCCTCAGCCAGGAAAACATCGTGGCACAAAGTGAGGATGACCCTGCTGAGGCTGCGGTGCCTCAAATATTGGAAGAAGTCACCCCCTGTGAGTGGCTGGCTGAGGTGTCATCTGTTGAGGAAGTACTGAGGGCGATCCGGAGTCTGAGACCAGGAAAGGCAGCGGGCAGAGATGATCTCCAAAGCGAAATGCTGAGGGAGGGTGGCGTTTGTGCACTGACTGCCCTATATGACATCATAACAACAGTCTGGACCACTGGACGGGTTCCGCAGGATTGGAAGGATGCCCTGGTGGTCCCCCTTTTTAAGAAGGGGGACCACCGGCGGGCAAGGCTGCAATGGCTGGGTCATGTAGCCCGCATGCCCAGCCACTGCATGCCGAAACAGCTTTTGTTCGGCCGGATCGAGGGGGCTAAACGGGCGCAGCCCGGGCTAGAGAAGAGATGGAGTGATGTGGTACGGGAGGACGTGGAGCTGAGTGGACTTGCCGATGACTGGTACCAGCGGTGTCAAGATCGGCCTCTGTGGAGGAGGCTCGTGAAGGACGCTAGTGGGCAGTTGGAGGTAGTCGCCCTCCAACAACAACGGAGGGTGGAGGAATGACGCTCACCACAACGAGCGGAGCGCCGGGTGGCTAAAGCACAGCAGGCTGGCACAGTAGGGGGCACAGGTGGTGCATCAGCCAGTCATCTCAGTCAGTCGACCCATGGCACCTGGGTCTGCCCCGTGACCTGTCAGCGGGCGTTCGACACTTCACGTGGCCTCAGGGTGCACATAGCCTGGCACAAGCGTCGTGGTGACGTCACCGCCACTTAGTGGTGAATGGCGGTTGTTGTTGTTGAGGTGAGTGTGTGAGCGACTGGGTGAGTGTGTAAGTGAGTGAGCGACTGGGTGAGTGTGTGGGTGGGTGAGTGTGTGGGTGAGTGGTTGGGTGAGTGGGTGGGTGAGTGTGTGAGTTTCTGGGTGAGTGTGTGGGTGGGTGAGTGTGTGAGCGACTGGGTGAGTGATTGGGTGAGTGAGTGGGTGGGTGAGAGAGAGTGAGTGGCTGAGTGAGTGGGCATGTGGGTGAGTGAATGGGTGAGTGGGTAAGTGAGTGGGTGGGTGAGTGTGTGAGCGACTCGGTGAGTGAGTGCGTGGGTGGATCAGTGAGTGGATGAGTGAGGAGGGGCACTGCGGGGTGGGGGAGTGTACAGAGGGTGAGGGGTAATGATTATTATACAAGGTGGTACTAAAGTCAGGACACAGTTTCTTGGGTTTATCTTTAAGTTTATTGTGATTTTGCGAGTTTATATAGGTAGCTCTGCTTAAACGTGTCTCTCTCTCCATCCGTCTCCACTCTCTCTCTTCCTCTCTTCACTGCTGGCCTGTAGGTTTGGGCCGAGCGAGTTCCTGCCGGGGTTTTGGCTCTTCAGGAGTTGATTCCCCCCGTGGCTTTGTCGGCACGAGGCGACCGCGCGGAGTGTCAAGGGCTCCACCGGGCCCCAAGCCGCTGCCCCAGCACCACCGTAGCAGCCAAACCACCGGTGCTCGGCATGGCCTCTATGAAGGTCTTGCTGGACCTCATGTTGAGCACGGGGTACAACATTGTCCAGGTGAACGGACAGAGGAAGTTCGGACCGCCACCCGACTGGCAGGGGCCCCCTCCCGCCCGTGGCTGCGAGGTGTTTCTGGTGAGGATCCCGCGTGACCTCTACGAGGATGAGCTGGTGCCCGTGCTGGAGACGGTGGGGAAGCTCTACCAGCTCCGCCTCATGATGGAGCATAGCGGAGAGACCCGCGGCTATGCGTTCGCTACCTACGCGACGCTCGCCCAAGCCACGGATGCCGTCAAGAAACTCGACAAATTCGAGATCCGTCCCGGACGCCGCATTGCAGTCTGCTTCAGCGTGGACAATCGCCGCCTCTTCATTGGGGGGCTGCCAGAGGACAAGAAGCGAGCGGAGGTGATGATGGCGATGAGCGGTGCCACAGAGGGCGTGGCGGATGTCAAGATGAGCGTCTGTCGCTGGGACAAAACCCTCAACCGAGGCTACGCGTTCATCGAGTACGGGAGCCATCGCGCGGCCGCCATGGCCAGGAAGAAGCTCCTTCGAATCAACTTCCGGCCATGGGGCCGGACCATCAAGGTGGACTGGGCCATCCCGGAGTGGGAAACGGTGGCTGCGGCCGCGGCAACGGAAGACGCGGAGGAGGAGGCGGCGGTGCCAGACCTGCCGGAGCCGGAGTGCACGGCCACCGGCAAAGCCGCACACAGCCTGTTTGAGGGCTGGGGGGCACGTACGTGGCTGTGGTGGGTACCTCTCCACCTGCGGCCTATGCCCATTGCTCTCGAGGCGCTGCCGGAGGCGGCCATGCTGTCGTGGGAGGTGCGGCTGCGGATGCTGTGCCGGACCGCCGGCGTCAGCTACCCAATCTTCGAGCTGCACGCTCACTCGGAGCCCGGGATACCCGTGGGCCTCCTCTATAAGGTGTTGATTCCCGGGATGGGAAAAGGCACCAGCATCTTCCCCGCATTTCTGAGCTCCAGCGAGGAGGGAGCACGGGAGGTGGCGTGTCAGCACGCCTACAACATCCTCACCAAGGCGAATCCTCTGAGAATGTGCCCAGCCCCTGCCGCGACACCGCCTCCCAGCCGCCTCTTCCAGGATCCTTGAACAAAAAACTAATTCATGCGTTTGACATGTCAACGCCATTTCGTTTTGAAAATGTAGCGGAGAAAAATATATTTTGTTCACATCGCATTCTGTTTTGTCAATAATCTCTATAACGTGCGCCTGCTCTGCAAGGCATGCATTAACCCCTTTCTGTCTCAATTTCATTCCCAGCATGCAATTCTCCAAGCCTCAGATTTTATAACATATTTCGCACAACTTTAATCCTGGTAAATATATTATTTTCTTTAAAAACACGAGCATTATATTTAGTCTATTGCATGGCTAAAGTATTCTAAGTAAAAATATAAATTGTATTAACCAATATTTGATCATCGCTATGATAAATATATTTATACCCTACAATATACAAATCTACATTGTGCTAATGTTTCAATTCTACTTTTATTAACTTACAAATATAGTGTCTAGGACACATTTTCAAAGAAATATTTTCATGTACCCAGACAATATTTGCAAGTGCCCACATAAAAAAAAACTTGCAGACTGCATACGTAGCTACGACAACAGAATCCTTGAAGAAAAAACGAATTCAGGTGTTTGACATTTCGTTTTATACAGGAGAAAAATATATATATTGTGCACATCGCATTCTGATGTCAAAACATTTGATTCTTTATAAAATTGAAAAACCCTTGAACAACTTTGCTGCACACGGAAATGTCCGTGCACCGCCTCGTTTCCACAGCTTCTATCCCAGTGCCATTTGTATTTCATGCACATACCGCTGTTAAGAGTTTGATGTTTTATTGATTTTCAATTTAGGTGTTTTTTTCCTGTAATGTTTTTTTGTTATTTTTTTAGTGGAAATAAAGTCCTGAAAAGTCTCTTCCTCTCTCTCTCTCCACTCTCTCGGCCGAGTCTCTGCCACTTCTGGTTCTGAGTGTCACATGCTTGGGATCCTTCTTTCCCTCCTCTGTGGATTTAATTTGATATGCTGATTTACACGCCAACATATTTCAGACTTCCCTGTTTTGTTAGGGTATTATCCTGATCATTACCAACGTTCCCACGGCCAGGCACTTTCGAGTAACTTATTACCTTTTACCACAGCATCATAATATCATTTTCCTGGATCATCGCCTTCATAGCTTTGATCAATCACCAATGGTTTACTGGTTCGTTTTTGTATTTACTTATGCCACCCTAAACTTGGTTCGAAGCTTTCGTGACTGCAGGAATTAATCTTTGTTTTTTAGGTAAAGTCACGTATAAATAAGAAATAACAAAACAACATAATTATGTTTTGTTATTTCTTATTTATATGTGACTTTATCGAAAAAACCAAAGATTAATTTATGTCACCCTCTTTCCCCATGGGACCATGTGGCGTGAAGTTGTGTCGCACATAAACAGAATCTGTTCACATCACGATTTTCCGTATTCGACTGTCAGTTGCCATCCCAGGGGGCTATATGCACATTTGTCGACTCGGCAAATCGACATGATTTCGGGCTCCGTTGGGTCGCCCCTTTTGTGCTTTTGCGCGAGCCGGATTTCAACGCAATTCCCGATCCGTTGTGGTGCCACGGTCTCGGAGCAACTCTGCCGGCGCCTCGACTCCCCCGTGGCCCCCCACACCGAGCACGCACCTGCAGCGCCCGCACATAGCGTCCTGGCGGGGGATTGCCCGTCACGACGGGTTTTCATCCGAAGGGTCTCTGGGATGAAAGTCCCGCGGTTTCCCGGTGCCAGGAGAATGGCCGACCCTCGCAGAGCGAGTCACATTGCGGCGCCCCTGAGTTGGCTTCAAATTGTTTGGGCGCGCGAAGGTTTGCCGGGTCGGCGGCGACGAGTCGCACGCGACGCTCCCCGCCTTCTCGAGCCGCTCGCGGCATCTGTGTGACGCCGGCGAGCGCCGCTACGAGGCGGCGATAGGCAAAGTTCCCTTTCGTCTTCGTCCCTCCGACTTTCACGGCGTCCGCGTGACGCCGTGAGCACGGCCGCGAGGTACGTGATGGGGCCTGCGAGCATTTGCGGACTTGGGTAGCGGTAGGCCTAGGCTCCGCTCGTAGAATATTCCCTCCGGGCGGTGCGGGGTTTGCGCCACGAATAAAAGTCAGCAGAGAGCATCGGTGTGGTGCGCGTGTGATTCCCGCGCGGAGCGGCTCCGTGGGCGGATGCGCGGCGAGAGCGAGGGCGGAGCCGCAGTCGGAGCTCGCGCGTTGAGATCATCGCCCGCAGGTGCGAGACCGTTCGGGCCCCGTGTTAATGACGGCTGCGGTGCGCGCGGATGCTCGTGGAGGTAATCGCTCGCCGGTGTAGGCGCTAGCGTGCCGCTGTCCGCTGCATTAGCGATAGCCGCGGTGCGCGCGGGGGTGCGTGGGTTTACTCCGTGCGGCCGTGAGCCAGCAGCACGAGTCTGTCCCTCGGAGAGGGCGCTGGCGCGGGGGGCCCCGATCGCTCGGTCGGCGGGGGCCCGGCGGGAGCCGACCGACGCGGTGGAAGAGGCGGCGGAAGGGGCGGACGTCGCGCCCCACCTGCCTAGCGAGGGCGGTGGGGTGGACGTCGGCCCCCACACCGCCATGGCCCTGTACACGTTAAAGTATTGAGCACAAACTCAAGGAGCAGGGAAAATGGTAATGTTGCTTGGATTTAATTTTAATATCATTGCAACTGTATCGTTTTGATATGTTTTATTGAAAAACATTCACGTGCATTGGCATGTCCCTCTGTCTCAAACATTAATAATGTATCATCTGCAAATGTCCTTTAGCAATGTAAATGTTTGTTCAACATTGGTATGCAGCTTGAAGAATGACGGAGTCTTATAACTGAAGGCACTTTGGATTTTCAATCAAAATTTACAAATAATCCACTCTAACATAAACATGCTACATTCCAGCTAAAGTATAGTAGTATATTACTGTAAAGTAGTATGGTGTATAGCACAGATATTTTGCACAAACCCAGTGAGATGGGAGTGCTGCTTTGATGCATTACGCTTGGATCCGATCTCATGGATTCAATTCAGGCTAACCCCTAAGGGTACAATTTTATTTTTACAGTTTCAATCGGACCAAGTACCTGGGGAGGTTTATCCCAAGTCAACGTGGTTCAAAATCTGCCATGCTGAAATAAAATAGCTGGACGTTATTGCTTCTGACGTGAGTGCAGGACTCGCTATCCATGCCAAGGTGCGGAGGCTCATTTGGGCGACCAAAGGAATTCCGAATGCATGTTACAATCACGTTAGTTTCAGATGACTGGATTCATTGGTAGAGTGCTCCAACTTGGGCAGAGATTTCTGGCTGGAAAGTGATGTGATTAAAACGTTTGTCTCGCAGTTTTAAAGGTTGCAATTTCAAAATAAGGTTTGGGCATCAGAGCTCAATAAATTGAGTACTACTCTGTGTGAGGTTAACAGGAGTCATCCAATGGAGAGACTAGGCTACGCCATATAAATGTGGAATTTATATCAGTTGACAGGTCAAACGTACTCTTTGTCCTTTTTGGTCACTTTATTATTATAGCCTAGTGGTGTTTGTGTGTTTTAATCACAGAGATGGGGGGGGGGGGCATTGCACCTCGCTACACCCATCCACTGCTGATGGTAGAGGTTGTGTCTGTGTGTGTACACACAGCCACAGTGTAAACACACAAAGTGTACACACACACACACATTGTACACACACAGTGTAAACACACACAGTGTACACACACACAGATTGTACACACACAGTGTACACACACAGTGTACACACACAGTGTACACACATGCACAGTGTACACACACACAGTGTACACACACACATAGTGTAAACACACACACAGTGTAAACACACACAGTGTACACAGACACAGTGTACACACACAGTGTACACAGACACAGTGTACACACAGTGTACACACACACACTGTACACAGACAGTGTACACACACACAGTGTAAACACATAGAGTGTACACACACAGTATACACACACACAGTGTACACACACAGTGTAAACACACACAGTGTACACACACACAGTGTACACACACAGTGTAAACACACACAGTATAAACACACAGAGTGTACACACACACAGTGTAAACACACAGAGTGTACACACACAGTGTAAACACACAGAGTAAACACACACAGTGTAAACACACAGTGTACACACACAGAGTGTACACACACAGTGTACACACACAGAGTGTACACACACAGTGTACACACACACGCATTGTGTACACACACACACAGTGTACACACACATTGTGTACACACACAGTGTACACACACACAGTATATACACACACAGTGTACACACACACACAGTGTACACACAATAATGTCCACGTTGTTGTTGTAGCTGAGTCCACGCACCCAAGGGAGGGAGCAATGTAAAATGAATCTAAATCAACTTAAACTCCAACCCCGGTCTGTGACCTCACCACTCAGCATTACTTCATCGGCGTGAAACGCCAGGGGGAGGTGTACTTCGCTAGGAACGTCATGTCTCCAAGGTATTACACCGCGCTCTTGAGCGTGACGTCACCTCCGCTTGTGTCACTGCCGATTGCGTTCCAGTGCCAATCCTTATTTGGGCAAAGCTACGCCCAGTGACGGCATGCATTAACATAATTTATTCGTTAAAGCCGACGAGTTCATTGGCCACGCCACATGGGACGAGTAACATTAACATAATTTATTCTCTATTTAGTTACGGAGCCGCTCATTGTGGGAGAAGCGTGTATCGTTCCCCGGATGTGACGTCATGTCACCTGCTGCCGCGTGACATCGCGAGGTAACACTGCACTGAAATCCGAGGTGAGAACTTCTCATTGCGATTGTGGTTATTGTGGTAGTGGTGGTTGTTGTTTACCAAGGTAGAGCTTCGCTCTCTCTCGTAGGATGTCAGTTGAGTAGCAGCGAGCATGGGAATCGATGTCCAGGTTGGAACTTTACAACGCGGGGCGTAGCCACGCGGGGCCTTGCCTCCTGCCCTCGCCTGATTGCGTTTACTTTAATTATCTCGCTTAAGTTTAATTTGTCTTCACCCGGCTCCCCACTTTGTAACTTTGTTTTATTGTCAATATTCACGCAGTTTTTATTTTCTTTTGTTAGCAGGCCAAGCCCGCTTGAGCTGCTATACCGCTCTTGTTATCAGAAGCGACCTGCCCACAACAACACAAGGTGAGGCTTTGTCAACGTGTGTGAATGTTTTGACTTAAAACTTTGGTGACTGCAGGAATTAACATTCTTGGTTCTTTCGGTAAAATCACGTAGATAGAAAATTTAATAAAAATAACATAATGAAAATAAATAAAAAATAAATTTAAAATAAAGCAAAAAAACTCACGTTTTTAACACAAGCAGTCTTTATTTAATGTAATTGTATTATCAATTATTGTTATTTTCTATCTACGTAACTTTACCGAAAGAAACAAGAATACGTGTGTCAATGTCTATCGGTCAAAGACGCTCAGCGGAGAGACGCGCAAACTCCAAATATACAGCAGGCGTCAGGGTCGGGATCGAACCCACGACTACCTGTATACCAGGTGAGGTAGTTAACATCTCACCACGGAGAGAGACACGCAAACTCCAGTTAGCCTCGGCTATGTTCGTTGATCCTCGATTAATTACTTGGTGGAGTGAGGAAGCATTCATGCCAAGCAGATGAAGGTGGCCAGGCGTGATTCTAGACACGGCACCGTCTGTTTACCCAGTGACAGTATACAGTTTGTGTTTGCAGTAATGTCTATTAACTCTGTTGAACACTGAGGTTATATCATAACAATAGTTTACTTTTGTTTTCCTCTGGAACTCTTTATATGAATGAAAACATGAAGTTAACACAGCACACACATTCAGCTGAAGTCGGAACTGTTCATCCCAGCATTCAAGGACATCTGAGCCTGGATTCACACCTCTAAGTTGCGATTGAACATTAATTTATGAATTTCTGCATAACACAAATAGTATTGTTTTCAACACCCTCTGCTATGTCAGCTGAATTGAGCTTTCATAAATATTCCTTTTGCAGCCAGACAGCTTAAATTGTGTGCTCGGAGTTTTGGGTGAACATTCATTTTGAAGATACGAGGGCTTCCCGGCATGTTTATAACCATTTGCCCTCTCATTGTGTGCCATAACAGCCCTGTGATGAATTTGGGACACTTTTTCACTACATCATGAATATATGAATAAGTATAGACGTGTAAGTCACATGTGACTATATATGCATTCCTCTGTGCCTCGATACTGTCGTGTAGATGGTGTGGATATTATTTTTTTCTCTCTGCAGCTGACGCTTCCTCTGACGCTTCCTCCGCAGAATTGGTCTGATGGAGCAAATGCACTCAGCGCAGCTCGGTAGGACAAGGCTCCAATGCGACCGGTGTGCATACAGCACGGATCGTACTGGAGATTTCACACGGCACCAAAGAACTCACACAGGAGAGAAACCTTTCAAGTGCAGTGTGTGTGGGAAGGCGTTTTCACGGTCATCTGTTCTTAAAGAACACCAGAGAACACACACGGGAGAGAAACCCTTCAAGTGTACTGTGTGTGGGAAGGCATTTTCACAGTCAACTGTTCTTAAAAAACACCAGAGAACACACACAGGAGAGAAACCATTCAAGTGCACTGTGTGTGGGAAGGCATTTTCACTGTCATCTGTTCTTAAAAAACACCAGAGAATACACACAGGAGAGAAACCCTTCAGGTGCATTTTCTGCGGGATGATGTTTGCACAGTCACCACATCTTCAAGTACACCAGAGAACACACACGGGAGAGAAACCCTTCAAGTGCACTCTATGCGGGAAGGCGTTTTCACAGTCACCACATCTTAAAGTACACCAGAGAACACACACAGGAGAGAAACCCTTCAAGTGCAGTGTGTGTGGGAAGGCGTTTGCACAGTCATCTCCTCTTGTAACACACCAGAGAACACACACAGAAGAGAAACCCTTGAGGTACACTCTGTGTGGGATGATGTTTGCACAGTCATCACATCTTGAAGTACACCAGAGAACACACACGGGAGAGAAACCCTTCAGGTGCATTCTGCAGGAAGGCGTTTGCACATTCATAAAATCTTCAAGTACACCAGAGAACACGGACGCATCAGAAGATCTGCAAGGAGTGGAGTCTGAAATCAGCTTGTGAAAGTCAAAGTGCCACTATAAGCCCATCCCTCATGAAACACGAACCGGAAGAAAATCCCAGCTTGGACACTTTTCAAGGTATCAAGGTGAAATATGAAGAGGTGATGGTGAAGAGGGAAGAAGTGATGGTGAAGAAGGAAGAAGTGATGGTGAATAGCGAAGAAGTATAGGTGAAATGTGGAGATGAAGATTCAACTCCAAAATCGGACCTTCATATTGATGGAGGCAACGTCAAGCAGGGGGTGAATTCTGACTGTGAGGCAGAGCGAGGCAACTCCCAGCAGTTTGTGGAAGTGTGGGTGGAGTTTCTCCTAGACAATACAACGTCAAGTGGAGACCCGGTAGATGTGTAAGCCAGAGACGATGTCGCTACAATAGATGCACCTTTGTCACAGGCCTTTAATGACAAGAATTTGAAGTTGAACACTCAATTCCTAGATTCAACCTGCAGAGTAAGAGTGGCCAGTCTTTGTGGACCTGTGGGTTGGGTCAATCTCTCACCAGGAGCGAGAGCCAATAAGCTCCCAAGCATTCACGATGTTCTCATGATAATTGCTTTTACGCTTTGCTCGCTTAATCGCCTCGGCAACTCGGAGTTTTGTATCTCGTCTGAGACGCTCGAAGAGCATCCCCAAGTAGCAGCTGCCCCTGTGTGGCACGGAGTGGTGGCCCTGCACCGGCCTGCATGTGGGCAAGAGCCTGTCAGTAGGGGGCGATGATTGATGTGTCATCTCGGTTGTGTAGTATGTCGGCAATCTTGATTCGAAGCTTTTGTGACTGCAGGAATCCACACTCTCGTTATTTCGGTAAAGTCATCACGTGGGTAGAAACATAACAGACCACGGCGTTTAGATCACAACACAAGCAATCGTCATCAGGTGGGACAACCACAGCAAGAAGAAGATGCTGAAGTAGTAGGCGCCTACTTCAGCAGTTTTGTCTTCTTGCTGCTGTGGTTGTCCCACCTGATGACGATTGCTTGTGTTGCGATCTAAACTCCGTGATCTATTATTTGTAGCTAATGTTTAGAATTTGCTACATTTTTACCCAGACGCCAGCATGCAATGGCCTACTCGTTTTGAATGACACTGCAATAGTACGGTGTACATACACTGTTAAGCAGGCGGTGCGTATTTTTAAAATAACTTCTTGTTAATACGATGTAACCTGATGCAGTCAATTTCGCTGCAGTAATTCAATGTTAATATGCCCGTCAATGATTTAGAATGAATACTTGTCTGACTGTGCGCGTACATGTAACATTTTGTCTGAGGGTCACACATTGAATAAGTGATGTTAGGACAAAGTGTGTGTGTTTGGAAGTAACCCGTACAGAGAACTCAGGTGAGACCCGTTGTTCTTGTGATACAGGTCAAAGGGTACTTTTGTGTTTCACGAAGCGTCTGCCTCTGGAGCAACTCATCGTCTTTGAAATAGGGAGCACGCTCGGATCATTCATCAGTTACAAGGCATACCACTTGAAAGTTACACGTATAGGAGGAGGTACATTCTCTACAACACGAATTATAGTTTTGTCTTACGTGTTGACGTAGATTTTGTCTAACTAGGACTATAAATGCACCTTGCTGATTCACGTCTGGATGTTCGTTACCTATCGGTTGAAGCAAACCCCGCTGCTGTTGTTGAGACGCTGTGCACCAATAAGGGTCCAACACATTGACGGCCTTCAGGCCAGGAAAGTCGCAACATTTGCACACGAAGGACGCATTCACGCAAGTACCCCATGCTCCGTTTTGAAGTTTTTAAATGAAGCATCTTTGAATTGTGTTGTGTTTTGAATTAGATGATTTTATCTCTTCATTAAAAGCTTGTATCAATTTACATCTGGAAGACTTCATTGAAAAGGACATTTCGTGTAAATTTTCTCTCGTCATTAAGTAGATGGCCTTGCCGGGGGTTCGGACACAAACAGTGTCACACACACAGTATACACACACACAATGTACACACACAGTGTACACACACAGTGTACACACAGTGTACACATGCACACAGTGTACACACACACAGTGTATACACACAGTGTACACACACACAGTGACACACAGTGTACACACACACAGTGACACACACAGTGTATACACACATAGCGTACACACACACAGTGTATACACAGTGTGTACACACACTGTGTACACACAGTGTATGCACTGTACACATGCACAGGGTATACACTGTACACACACAGTGTATATACACACAGTGACACACACAGTGATACACACACAGTGTGCACACGCAGTGTACACACACACAGTGTACACACAGTGACACAGTGTACACACAGTATATACACAGTGACACACAGTGACACAACAACAATCGCCATTCGCCACTAAGTGGCGGTGACGTCACCACGACGCTTGTGCCAGGCACAGTGACACACACACACAGTGACACACAGCGACACACAGTGTATACACATAGTGTATACACATAGTGTATACACATAGTGTACACA
Organism: Petromyzon marinus; assembly: GCF_048934315.1. Lineage (NCBI taxonomy): Eukaryota > Metazoa > Chordata > Hyperoartia > Petromyzontiformes > Petromyzontidae > Petromyzon > Petromyzon marinus. The sequence continues at coordinate 131,555 of NW_027422735.1, forward strand.
CACAGTGTATACACATAGTGTACACACATACAGTGTACACACACAGTGTATACACAGTGTATATACGTACACACAGTGTACACACACACAGTGTATACACAATAATGTCCACGTTGTGAGCTCACACACCAAAGCAGTGGTTCTTAACCTTGTTGGAGGTACCGAACCCCACCAGTTTCATATGCGCATTCACCGAACCCCTCTTTAGTGAAAAATAAAATGTGATTTTTTTCAAATTCAAGACATAGATGTTTTTTACTGGTACACAAAATGAGCCGTGCATGAACATTACCTTGTTCAAAGAATAAAACCAACACAATGCATAAACTCACAACAAATTACATACCTGGAAATCAATGTGACTTCTGCTGTTGCCTTTGAGAGATCAGTTCAGATATGCGTGGCTTCACCTTGGCAAGTGCCACTCTCATGTCATTTTCACAGCAAAGTCTGTTCCTTTTCTTCGTTTTTATGTCCAGCATCCTCGAAAAGGATTGCTCACAAAGATATGTTGTAACAAATGGTATAACAAAATCCAGGGCTTTCTTAGCAATAACTGGATACTTGTTCATTTGTCGACACCAAAACGTTGAGAGCGTTGTTGTTCTGAAGAGTTGCTGTTGAACCTGGCTCTGCTGAATTTCAATGATTTCGTCGAGGAATTCATCATTGACATCTGCTGTTTCAACAGCAAACGTGAACGGCTGTCTCACCCATGCTGGATATGACTCTCTTGTAGGGAAATATCCGTCGAGAGACTTTGCAAGCTCATCTAAGTGCGTGGCAATTGTTTGCTTCAGTTCCGTGGATACAGAAATATCTCCGATTCCAGACACATCTTCGATATTACTTGCACAGTCGTCCAGAAGCGGGAAGTTTGCGAAGTTATTGTTCTCTGTTCGTCGTTTCCATAACGGTAGCTTTTTTTGAAAAGCCTTCAGGTTTCTTAGTTTTTTCGGTAAAGTCACGTTGAAGAGAAACAACAAAATAACAAAATATATATAAAACAATAAAAAATTCTCACGACGTTTCGACCATAACTCAAACGGTCATCATCAGGTGTGTCGGTTTGCATAAATTTATTTTGAAAACGGCATATTTATTTATATATATATAAATAACGTTTGCGTCACGCGCAACGATTGGCTGTTTGCCAGGACTAGTCCATCTATTTTTTGAAAAGAGGAGGGGGGAGACGAAATTTGTTTTTATGTATGCTGTCTGAAAGCCACTGTAAGCGTGAACAATCAATCAAGAACTGAAATGATTTATCAAATCTTTCCAATGATTGCTAAGATAGAATCCATCTTCTCGGTTGAAATTGTCTCTGTGTTTGTATATGTGGATAGCCTCATGAACGAATCTCTCATGGAAGCCAGATGGCTTACAAAGAACCTCCGTCTTGGAAAAGTCAATGGCATGTGAGCCTACTGAATTAGAACAATGATCTGCTACGGCCGAGGTGTTGGTCCTACCGTGTTTAAGGTCTGCTTTATGTTCACGAATGCGGTCCGAGATATGGCGTTTGGTTTCTCCAATGTAACTACTACCACAGAGGCAACTTAGTTTGTAGACACCAGGGTATTGTATGTCCGGAATCACATCTTTTACAGACGGAACCAGATCACGGATTTTATGTAATGTGTTGAAACGGACCTGGATCTTGTGTTTATTCAAGATTTTGGAGATCTTTTTTGTGATCCCAGCAATGTAGGGTAAAGTGATGGTTTTGAAAGGCTCCTCAAGAGGGTTCTTCTTCATGGTTTGAGTGATAGCTTTGCGGATTGTATAGTCGGAGTAACCATTAGCCCTAAGAGCTTGGTGTACGTGCTTGAGTTCACTGCTTATGTGTTCCTGGTCGGATATGGATTGGGCTCTATGATACAGAGTCTTGATGAGAGAATTCTTCTGTGATGGATGGTGGTGGGAATCCGGTTTCAGATAAGCATCCGTATGGGTAGCTTTCCTGTAGACAGAGTGGCTCATTGAACCATCAGGTCTCTTTTTAATTAGGACATCCAAAAAAGGTATCTTGCCATCTATTTCGACTTCCATGGTAAATCTGATGGCTGGGTGTATGGAATTGATGTGGTCGAAGAATTGGTCTAGAGCAGGCCGGCCATGTGGCCAGATGACAAAAGTGTCATCCACGTACCTCTTCCATAAGGTTGGGCGCAGAGTGGCAGTCTGGATGGCGTCAGTCTCAAATTTCTCCATGAAAATGTTAGCTATAACTGGAGAAAGGGGGGAGCCCATTGGGGTGCCCTCAGTTTGTTTGTAGAAAGTTCCATTCCAAGTGAAGTATGTATTGGTTAAACAGTGTCTCACCAGGGGGGGTACCTCAGTGTTTAGTCCTTGATGAACCAAGTCTTCAATGATTGCAATGGTGTCAGGTACAGGAACCTTGGTGAATAAGGAAACTACATCAAAACTGACAAGCAGGTCGTCTGGGGACAGGGAAATACCCTTGATTGTTGATACCAGGTGAGTAGAATTTTGTACCGCAGAGGTGGTCTTTCCAGTGAAAGGACGCAGGATTTCAGACAAAAAACGAGCTAGTTTGTAGGTGGGGGAGCTGATAGTAGAGACTATGGGACGAAGAGGTGTATCAACTTTATGTATTTTTGGTAAGCCGTATAATCTTGGTGGCCTGGCAGGAGAAGGTTTCAATGAAAACTGTTTAGATTGATCAATTAATGCGGTTGAATCAGAAATTATTTTGTTGGTTTGTGTGACGAGGCTGTTGGTGGGATCTCTTTTTATTTTTGTATAACTACCATCGTCGAGTAATTCTTTAATTTTGTTGTTGTATTCTATTTTATCCATGATAACAGTAGCATTGCCTTTGTCAGCTGAGAGAACTACAATATCATTCCTCTTTTTTAATTTATATAATTCAAAACGCTCATTTTTGCTGAGGTTGCTAGCTGGCATCTTAGCGTTTTTGAGGGTAGCAGCGATTTCAGATCTTGCTACGTCTGCAGCGATGTGACCCAGGCCCCTGAGAGCAACGTCTACTTGGGCAATTATATCATTAACTGGTATGTGTTTAGGTGTGACTGCAAAGTTTAGACCTTTAGCTAAAACGGATTTCAGACCATCGGAAATAGAACTGTTACTGCGATTAATTACGACTTTATTAACGTCTAACTTTTTGGTGTGTGGGTCCGGTCTTTTGTTGAATAGGAGGTTAAATTTGGAAATCAGGTTTTCCTTACATTTGGTCGACATAGTAGCAGCTGAAGAGGCAGTCATATTGTCTACATGTTCCCAATCCGATGTGGACATTATTGCCGTCAATGATAAGTGTGATTTGTAGAGTGTCTTGTCTAACTGATCTAGTTCTGTGCGTATAAGTCTGATTTTTTCTGAGATAAGAGCTAAGCTAGTTTTGAAAAGAATTCGTTTCGCATTAGAAGAAGTTACAGTAGCAGAGGTGAGTGTAAATGCGATTGGTATTACCCCAGAGTCGCGGCATCTCTTCAGGAAGGTGAGAGACTCGATCAGCTGAGCTTTCTTATCCCGGAGTTTGTTGAAGGATCTTAAAGTTATGTGAAAACCCTCCCCGTAGAGGCGATTAAATTTTGATTTAAAGCTTTCGTGACTGCAGTAATTCATATTCTTAGTTTTTTCGGTAAAGTCACGTTGAAGAGAAACAACAAAATAACAAAATATATATAAAACAATAAAAAAATTCTCACGACGTTTCGACCATAACTCAAACGGTCATCATCAGGTGTGTCGGTTTGCATAAATTTATTTTGAAAACGGCATATTTATTTATATATATATAAATAACGTTTGCGTCACGCGCAACGATTGGCTGTTTGCCAGGACTAGTCCATCTATTTTTTGAAAAGAGGAGGGGGGAGACGAAATTTGTTTTTATGTATGCTGTCTGAAAGCCACTGTAAGCGTGAACAATCAATCAAGAACTGAAATGATTTATCAAATCTTTCCAATGATTGCTAAGATAGAATCCATCTTCTCGGTTGAAATTGTCTCTGTGTTTGTATATGTGGATAGCCTCATGAACGAATCTCTCATGGAAGCCAGATGGCTTACAAAGAACCTCCGTCTTGGAAAAGTCAATGGCATGTGAGCCTACTGAATTAGAACAATGATCTGCTACGGCCGAGGTGTTGGTCCTACCGTGTTTAAGGTCTGCTTTATGTTCACGAATGCGGTCCGAGATATGGCGTTTGGTTTCTCCAATGTAACTACTACCACAGAGGCAACTTAGTTTGTAGACACCAGGGTATTGTATGTCCGGAATCACATCTTTTACAGACGGAACCAGATCACGGATTTTATGTAATGTGTTGAAACGGACCTGGATCTTGTGTTTATTCAAGATTTTGGAGATCTTTTTTGTGATCCCAGCAATGTAGGGTAAAGTGATGGTTTTGAAAGGCTCCTCAAGAGGGTTCTTCTTCATGGTTTGAGTGATAGCTTTGCGGATTGTATAGTCGGAGTAACCATTAGCCCTAAGAGCTTGGTGTACGTGCTTGAGTTCACTGCTTATGTGTTCCTGGTCGGATATGGATTGGGCTCTATGATACAGAGTCTTGATGAGAGAATTCTTCTGTGATGGATGGTGGTGGGAATCCGGTTTCAGATAAGCATCCGTATGGGTAGCTTTCCTGTAGACAGAGTGGCTCATTGAACCATCAGGTCTCTTTTTAATTAGGACATCCAAAAAAGGTATCTTGCCATCTATTTCGACTTCCATGGTAAATCTGATGGCTGGGTGTATGGAATTGATGTGGTCGAAGAATTGGTCTAGAGCAGGCCGGCCATGTGGCCAGATGACAAAAGTGTCATCCACGTACCTCTTCCATAAGGTTGGGCGCAGAGTGGCAGTCTGGATGGCGTCAGTCTCAAATTTCTCCATGAAAATGTTAGCTATAACTGGAGAAAGGGGGGAGCCCATTGGGGTGCCCTCAGTTTGTTTGTAGAAAGTTCCATTCCAAGTGAAGTATGTATTGGTTAAACAGTGTCTCACCAGGGGGGGTACCTCAGTGTTTAGTCCTTGATGAACCAAGTCTTCAATGATTGCAATGGTGTCAGGTACAGGAACCTTGGTGAATAAGGAAACTACATCAAAACTGACAAGCAGGTCGTCTGGGGACAGGGAAATACCCTTGATTGTTGATACCAGGTGAGTAGAATTTTGTACCGCAGAGGTGGTCTTTCCAGTGAAAGGACGCAGGATTTCAGACAAAAAACGAGCTAGTTTGTAGGTGGGGGAGCTGATAGTAGAGACTATGGGACGAAGAGGTGTATCAACTTTATGTATTTTTGGTAAGCCGTATAATCTTGGTGGCCTGGCAGCAGAAGGTTTCAATGAAAACTGTTTAGATTGATCAATTAATGCGGTTGAATCAGAAATTATTTTGTTGGTTTGTGTGACGAGGCTGTTGGTGGGATCTCTTTTTATTTTTGTATAACTACCATCGTCGAGTAATTCTTTAATTTTGTTGTTGTATTCTATTTTATCCATGATAACAGTAGCATTGCCTTTGTCAGCTGAGAGAACTACAATATCATTCCTCTTTTTTAATTTATATAATTCAAAACGCTCATTTTTGCTGAGGTTGCTAGCTGGCATCTTAGCGTTTTTGAGGGTTGCAGCGATTTCAGATCTTGCTACGTCTGCAGCGATGTGACCCAGGCCCCTGAGAGCAACGTCTACTTGGGCAATTATATCATTAACTGGTATGTGTTTAGGTGTGACTGCAAAGTTTAGACCTTTAGCTAAAACGGATTTCAGACCATCGGAAATAGAACTGTTACTGCGATTAATTACGACTTTATTAACGTCTAACTTTTTGGTGTGTGGGTCCGGTCTTTTGTTGAATAGGAGGTTAAATTTGGAAATCAGGTTTTCCTTACATTTGGTCGACATAGTAGCAGCTGAAGAGGCAGTCATATTGTCTACATGTTCCCAATCCGATGTGGACATTATTGCCGTCAATGATAAGTGTGATTTGTAGAGTGTCTTGTCTAACTGATCTAGTTCTGTGCGTATAAGTCTGATTTTTTCTGAGATAAGAGCTAAGCTAGTTTTGAAAAGAATTCGTTTCGCATTAGAAGAAGTTACAGTAGCAGAGGTGAGTGTAAATGCGATTGGTATTACCCCAGAGTCGCGGCATCTCTTCAGGAAGGTGAGAGACTCGATCAGCTGAGCTTTCTTATCCCGGAGTTTGTTGAAGGATCTTAAAGTTATGTGAAAACCCTCCCCGTAGAGGCGATTAAATTTTGATTTAAAGCTTTCGTGACTGCAGTAATTCATATTCTTAGTTTTTTCGGTAAAGTCACGTTGAAGAGAAACAACAAAATAACAAAATATATATAAAACAATAAAAAAATTCTCACGACGTTTCGACCATAACTCAAACGGTCATCATCAGGTGTGTCGGTTTGCATAAATTTGTTTTGAAAACGGCATATTTATTTATTTATATATATAAAAATAACGTTTGCGTCACGCGCAACGATTGGCTGTTTGCCAGGACTAGTCCATCTATTTTTTGAAAAGAGGAGGGGGGAGACGAAATTTGTTTTTATGTATGCTGTCTGAAAGCCACTGTAAGCGTGAACAATCAATCAAGAACTGAAATGATTTATCAAATCTTTCCAATGATTGCTAAGATAGAATCCATCTTCTCGGTTGAAATTGTCTCTGTGTTTGTATATGTGGATAGCCTCATGAACGAATCTCTCATGGAAGCTTATCTGAAACCGGATTCCCACCACCATCCATCACAGAAGAATTCTCTCATCAAGACTCTGTATCATAGAGCCCAATCCATATCCGACCAGGAACACATAAAAGACCGGACCCACACACCAAAAAGTTAGACGTTAATAAAGTCGTAATTAATCGCAGTAACAGTTCTATTTCCGATGGTCTGAAATCCGTTTTAGCTAAAGGTCTAAACTTTGCAGTCACACCTAAACACATACCAGTTAATGATATAATTGCCCAAGTAGACGTTGCTCTCAGGGGCCTGGGTCACATCGCTGCAGACGTAGCAAGATCTGAAATCGCTGCAACCCTCAAAAACGCTAAGATGCCAGCTAGCAACCTCAGCAAAAATGAGCGTTTTGAATTATATAAATTAAAAAAGAGGAATGATATTGTAGTTCTCTCAGCTGACAAAGGCAATGCTACTGTTATCATGGATAAAATAGAATACAACAACAAAATTAAAGAATTACTCGACGATGGTAGTTATACAAAAATAAAAAGAGATCCCACCAACAGCCTCGTCACACAAACCAACAAAATAATTTCTGATTCAACCGCATTAATTGATCAATCTAAACAGTTTTCATTGAAACCTTCTGCTGCCAGGCCACCAAGATTATACGGCTTACCAAAAATACATAAAGTTGATACACCTCTTCGTCCCATAGTCTCTACTATCAGCTCCCCCACCTACAAACTAGCTCGTTTTTTGTCTGAAATCCTGCGTCCTTTCACTGGAAAGACCACCTCTGCGGTACAAAATTCTACTCACCTGGTATCAACAATCAAGGGTATTTCCCTGTCCCCAGACGACCTGCTTGTCAGTTTTGATGTAGTTTCCTTATTCACCAAGGTTCCTGTACCTGACACCATTGCAATCATTGAAGACTTGGTTCATCAAGGACTAAACACTGAGGTACCCCCCCTGGTGAGACACTGTTTAACCAATACATACTTCACTTGGAATGGAACTTTCTACAAACAAACTGAGGGCACCCCAATGGGCTCCCCCCTTTCTCCAGTTATAGCTAACATTTTCATGGAGAAATTTGAGACTGACGCCATCCAGACTGCCACTCTGCGCCCAACCTTATGGAAGAGGTACGTGGATGACACTTTTGTCATCTGGCCACATGGCCGGCCTGCTCTAGACCAATTCTTCGACCACATCAATTCCATACACCCAGCCATCAGATTTACCATGGAAGTCGAAATAGATGGCAAGATACCTTTTTTGGATGTCCTAATTAAAAAGAGACCTGATGGTTCAATGAGCCACTCTGTCTACAGGAAAGCTACCCATACGGATGCTTATCTGAAACCGGATTCCCACCACCATCCATCACAGAAGAATTCTCTCATCAAGACTCTGTATCATAGAGCCCAATCCATATCCGACCAGGAACACATAAGCAGTGAACTCAAGCACGTACACCAAGCTCTTAGGGCTAATGGTTACTCCGACTATACAATCCGCAAAGCTATCACTCAAACCATGAAGAAGAACCCTCTTGAGGAGCCTTTCAAAACCATCACTTTACCCTACATTGCTGGGATCACAAAAAAGATCTCCAAAATCTTGAATAAACACAAGATCCAGGTCCGTTTCAACACATTACATAAAATCCGTGATCTGGTTCCGTCTGTAAAAGATGTGATTCCGGACATACAATACCCTGGTGTCTACAAACTAAGTTGCCTCTGTGGTAGTAGTTACATTGGAGAAACCAAACGCCATATCTCGGACCGCATTCGTGAACATAAAGCAGACCTTAAACACGGTAGGACCAACACCTCGGCCGTAGCAGATCATTGTTCTAATTCAGTAGGCTCACATGCCATTGACTTTTCCAAGACGGAGGTTCTTTGTAAGCCATCTGGCTTCCATGAGAGATTCGTTCATGAGGCTATCCACATATACAAACACAGAGACAATTTCAACCGAGAAGATGGATTCTATCTTAGCAATCATTGGAAAGATTTGATAAATCATTTCAGTTCTTGATTGATTGTTCACGCTTACAGTGGCTTTCAGACAGCATACATAAAAACAAATTTCGTCTCCCCCCTCCTCTTTTCAAAAAATAGATGGACTAGTCCTGGCAAACAGCCAATCGTTGCGCGTGACGCAAACGTTATTTTTATATAAATAAATAAATAAATATGCCGTTTTCAAAATAAATTTATGCAAACCGACACACCTGATGATGACCGTTTGAGTTATGGTCGAAACGTCGTGAGAATTTTTTATTGTTTTATATATATTTTGTTATTTTGTTGTTTCTCTTCAACGTGACTTTACCGAAAAAACTAAGAATATGAATTACTGCAGTCACGAAAGCTTTAAATCAAAATTTAATCGCCTCTACGGGGAGGGTTTTCACATAACTTTAAGATCCTTCAACAAACTCCGGGATAAGAAAGCTCAGCTGATCGAGTCTCTCACCTTCCTGAAGAGATGCCGCGACTCTGGGGTAATACCAATCGCATTTACACTCACCTCTGCTACTGTAACTTCTTCTAATGCGAAACGAATTCTTTTCAAAACTAGCTTAGCTCTTATCTCAGAAAAAATCAGACTTATACGCACAGAACTAGATCAGTTAGACAAGACACTCTACAAATCACACTTATCATTGACGGCAATAATGTCCACATCGGATTGGGAACATGTAGACAATATGACTGCCTCTTCAGCTGCTACTATGTCGACCAAATGTAAGGAAAACCTGATTTCCAAATTTAACCTCCTATTCAACAAAAGACCGGACCCACACACCAAAAAGTTAGACGTTAATAAAGTCGTAATTAATCGCAGTAACAGTTCTATTTCCGATGGTCTGAAATCCGTTTTAGCTAAAGGTCTAAACTTTGCAGTCACACCTAAACACATACCAGTTAATGATATAATTGCCCAAGTAGACGTTGCTCTCAGGGGCCTGGGTCACATCGCTGCAGACGTAGCAAGATCTGAAATCGCTGCTACCCTCAAAAACGCTAAGATGCCAGCTAGCAACCTCAGCAAAAATGAGCGTTTTGAATTATATAAATTAAAAAAGAGGAATGATATTGTAGTTCTCTCAGCTGACAAAGGCAATGCTACTGTTATCATGGATAAAATAGAATACAACAACAAAATTAAAGAATTACTCGACGATGGTAGTTATACAAAAATAAAAAGAGATCCCACCAACAGCCTCGTCACACAAACCAACAAAATAATTTCTGATTCAACCGCATTAATTGATCAATCTAAACAGTTTTCATTGAAACCTTCTGCTGCCAGGCCACCAAGATTATACGGCTTACCAAAAATACATAAAGTTGATACACCTCTTCGTCCCATAGTCTCTACTATCAGCTCCCCCACCTACAAACTAGCTCGTTTTTTGTCTGAAATCCTGCGTCCTTTCACTGGAAAGACCACCTCTGCGGTACAAAATTCTACTCACCTGGTATCAACAATCAAGGGTATTTCCCTGTCCCCAGACGACCTGCTTGTCAGTTTTGATGTAGTTTCCTTATTCACCAAGGTTCCTGTACCTGACACCATTGCAATCATTGAAGACTTGGTTCATCAAGGACTAAACACTGAGGTACCCCCCCTGGTGAGACACTGTTTAACCAATACATACTTCACTTGGAATGGAACTTTCTACAAACAAACTGAGGGCACCCCAATGGGCTCCCCCCTTTCTCCAGTTATAGCTAACATTTTCATGGAGAAATTTGAGACTGACGCCATCCAGACTGCCACTCTGCGCCCAACCTTATGGAAGAGGTACGTGGATGACACTTTTGTCATCTGGCCACATGGCCGGCCTGCTCTAGACCAATTCTTCGACCACATCAATTCCATACACCCAGCCATCAGATTTACCATGGAAGTCGAAATAGATGGCAAGATACCTTTTTTGGATGTCCTAATTAAAAAGAGACCTGATGGTTCAATGAGCCACTCTGTCTACAGGAAAGCTACCCATACGGATGCTTATCTGAAACCGGATTCCCACCACCATCCATCACAGAAGAATTCTCTCATCAAGACTCTGTATCATAGAGCCCAATCCATATCCGACCAGGAACACATAAGCAGTGAACTCAAGCACGTACACCAAGCTCTTAGGGCTAATGGTTACTCCGACTATACAATCCGCAAAGCTATCACTCAAACCATGAAGAAGAACCCTCTTGAGGAGCCTTTCAAAACCATCACTTTACCCTACATTGCTGGGATCACAAAAAAGATCTCCAAAATCTTGAATAAACACAAGATCCAGGTCCGTTTCAACACATTACATAAAATCCGTGATCTGGTTCCGTCTGTAAAAAGATGTGATTCCGGACATACAATACCCTGGTGTCTACAAACTAAGTTGCCTCTGTGGTAGTAGTTACATTGGAGAAACCAAACGCCATATCTCGGACCGCATTCGTGAACATAAAGCAGACCTTAAACACGGTAGAACCAACACCTCGGCCGTAGCAGATCATTGTTCTAATTCAGTAGGCTCACATGCCATTGACTTTTCCAAGACGGAGGTTCTTTGTAAGCCATCTGGCTTCCATGAGAGATTCGTTCATGAGGCTATCCACATATACAAACACAGAGACAATTTCAACCGAGAAGATGGATTCTATCTTAGCAATCATTGGAAAGATTTGATAAATCATTTCAGTTCTTGATTGATTGTTCACGCTTACAGTGGCTTTCAGACAGCATACATAAAAACAAATTTCGTCTCCCCCCTCCTCTTTTCAAAAAATAGATGGACTAGTCCTGGCAAACAGCCAATCGTTGCGCGTGACGCAAACGTTATTTATATATATATAAATAAATAAATATGCCGTTTTCAAAATAAATTTATGCAAACCGACACACCTGATGATGACCGTTTGAGTTATGGTCGAAACGTCGTGAGAATTTTTTATTGTTTTATATATATTTTGTTATTTTGTTGTTTCTCTTCAACGTGACTTTACCGAAAAAACTAAGAATATGAATTACTGCAGTCACGAAAGCTTTAAATCAAAATTTAAGCCTTCAGGTGTTCTTCCGCTTCCATGATATTGACTCCACCACCCTGCATCTGCTGATTGAGATGATTGAGAGCTGCGAATATATCAGCCATGTACGCTAAAATGAGAATGAACTCAGGATTTTTGAAGCAATCTGCATGGCAGTGTTGGTGCTCTTGCAAAAACAGGGCTAATTCCACACGCATGGCAAAAACACGATTCAGCACCTGTCCCCGGGATAACACCGAATATTAGAATGGAGCAGAAGTACCTCAAATTCAGAGCCCATTTCTTTACACAGCTCACTGAAGATGCGGTGCCTCAGAGCACTTTTTCGCACATAGTTCACACATTCCACCACAGTTTTTAATACTTCTGTCATTTTTGGAGGTAAGGTTTTTGTTGCCAACGCATGCCTGTGCAGAATACAATGCGTCACAATGATGTGTGGTGCATCGGCCTTTACTAGCGCACCAAAACCAGACTTTCTTCCCAGCATGACTGGAGCTCCGTCCGTACAAACTGCAGAAACCATATCCCATGAAAGATTGTTGTCTCTGAAGAAGTCATCCACAAGCTTCTTCACATCGGCTGCCTTCGTTGTTGTTGTAAGAGGCTTACAAAATAAAAACTCTTCTTTTATCATGTCGTCTTTCACATAGCGTACAAAAACAGCAAGCTGGCTTAGATCAGAAACGTCTGTGGTTTCGTCGAGTTGAAGGCTGAATTTTGCCGGGCTTGAAATCAGATCCGCGACTACTTGAGCCAAGATGTCTTTACTCATGTCTTCTATTCTGTCACTGACGGTGTCATTTGAAAGGGGAATTTGGGATAATTTACCTTCGGCCGCTGTTCCGAGTATCAGATTCGCCATCTTTAATGCAGCTGGTTTCACAAGTGTTTCACCAATGGTGTGTGGCTTGCCCTGCTTTGCGATCAGGTAAGCAACTTCGTACGATGCTGTCAGGATCGGTTTGTTAACAGGTACAAATCCAAGAGCAGGCAGAGTGGCCCTTTCATCGAATCTGGCTCTCTTCACCCTGAATTCAGCAAGTGTTGTGTTCTTGTATCCCCCGTCTCCATGCAGCTTCAAGAAGTGTTCCTTTAGTTTTGCCGGTGCAAGACTAGAGTTGCTCAACTTGGCGTTGCAAATCATGCAGATAGGACGCTCACTCCCATCACGTTCCGTGATACATGAGAATCCATGTTGTACATATTCGTCCGACCACTTTCTTCTTTTGCCCGACATAGTTAGTATGGATAAAATACTAAAGAAATCACACGACGTACGACAACAACAGTCACACGTTGACTACTGAGTATGCACTAAATTCCCCGCAGCGCTGATTGGCCAAGCAGTGTAGCATGATCATCTGCAGCCAGTGATGGCCAAGCGGGCCGTGTGTGTCATCACAAATTTACACAATAATTCAAGTGTGTCCGGACCTCCGTGGCGGGGGCTCTGCCGAACCCCTGAGATCGACTCACCGAACCCCTGGGGTTCGATCGAACCCAGGTTAAGAACCACTGCACCAAAGGGAGGGAGCAATGGAAAATGAATCTAAATCAACTAAACTCCAACTCTGTGACGTCACCACTCTGCATTACCTCATCGGCGTGAAACGCCAGGGTGAGGTGTACCTCGCTAGTTACGTCATGTCACCAAGGTATTCACCCTTACCCCGTCCACAGTGCTCTTGAGCGTGACGTCCCCTCCGCGTGGGTCACTGCCGATATCGTTCCAGTGGCAATCCTTATTTGGGCAAAGCTACGCCCAGTGACTGGTGGCTCATTAACATAATATATCCATTAAAGCCGTCGCGAGTATATTGCGACAGGTTCAGCGCCCACGCCCCCATCCCTCGACATATGGGCTGGCATCATTAACATAATTTATTCAGTAACAGAGCCGCTCTTGGGAGGGAAGTGACGTCATACTACTTCCTGCTGTCGCGAGGTAACAGGAAGCTGCCGCGTGCGCGCTTGCACTGAAATCCGAGGTGAGAAATTCTCATCGTGGTGGTGGTGGTTGTTGTTGTTTACCAAGGTAGAGCCTCGCTCTCTCTCGTAGGGATGTCAGTTGAGTAGCAGCGAGCATGGGAATCGATGTCCAGGTTGGAACTTTACAACGCGGGGCCTAGCCACGCGGGGCCTTGCCTCCTGCCCTCGCCTGATTGCGTTCACTTTAATTATCTCGCTTAAGTTTAAGTTGTCTTCACCCGGCTCGCCACTTTGTAACTTTGTTTTATTGTAAATATTCACGCAGTTTTTATTTTCTTTTTCACCAGGCCAAGCCCGCTTGAGCTGCTATACCGCTCTTGTTATCAGAAGCGACCTGCCCACAACAACACAAGGTGAGGCTTTGTCAACGTGTGTGAATGTTTTAACTTAAAACTTTGGTGACTGCAGGAATTAATATTCTTGGTTATTTCGGTAAAGTCACGTAGATAGAAAATAAAATAAATAAATTGAAAATAAAGCAAAAAACCCACGACGTTTCGATCGCAACACAAGTGGTCTTTATCTTATTGAATTTAATCTGTTATTTTTATTTTCTATCTACGTGACTTTACTGAAAGAACCAACAATACGTGCGTCAATGTATCTATCGGTCAAAGACGCTAAGCGCGTGCCGCTGTTGACTCTGAATGTGTGGAGGGGAACACCTTCACCACGGGGAGAGAGAGACAGAGACACGGATAGCCTCGGCTATGTTGATTGATCCTCGATTCATTACTTGGTGGAGTGAGGAAGAATTAATGCTGAGCAGATGAAGGTGGCCAGGCATGGTTCTGGTCACACCACCACCTGTTTACTCATGGCAGTGTGTGACAGTGTCAAGTTTGTGTTTGCAGTAACATCTATTAACTCTATTGCACACGGAGGTTATATCACAACAATAGTTTATTTTTGTTTTCCTCTGGAACTCTTTGTAAGAATGGAAACAGGAGGTGAACACAGCACACACATTCAGCTGAAGTCGGATCTGTTCATCCCCAGCGTTTGTGGGAGCTCATGCCCCCCCCCACTCCCCATTACGTGGGGGCTGATCTCCCTCTCACTCACCACGAGCGGTGGGGGGGGGGGCGCCACGTCTAATGGGTGGGGGCTGATGCCTCCCCCCACCCACTCGCGTGTGTCTCACCGTTAACACTCGGTGCACGCACAGAAACTAGTGACACTCGCGCGTGTCTCACCCTTAACACCGTGGGGCTCGCACAGACACGCGCCGGCGCGGGCAACCGTTGGTATTTTCATATGCGCGTGCGTCACACCCACACTGATTTATAGTCACCCACACACCGTCGTACGCCGATCGCTGTCCCACCGCTCTTCACACGCACACATGCACCACGCGTCACAACGTCAGTCTGTGCTCAGATTTATTTCCGAATAGGGACCCCCGTTTATGGCCCCCTCCAGCCAGCACCCTTCGGACAGCGCCTAACCTCCTGTCACCTGGCCGTCGCAGAGTGCATCTATCCCCCAAGCTCGAGCTGACTCAATTGGCCCCCCTCCCCGTACCCACTCACCTCTTCAGCTGCCCCATGGGGGCTGGGGAAGATGCTCGCCTCGGGGACTTTTTCTGGCCGATCGTTTCCAGCTCCACCCTGCACGCGTCGCCCGGACGCTGGGGACGGCTGGTCTCCTCCGCCGCTCCAGAAGAGCTCTGATTCAATCCGCCCCTCCGGCCCCCTTATGTCTCCAAAGCCCCCCTTAACCCCCGGGTCATATGACGTCATCCTTGCGCATCCAATCGAATCCTCTTTTCGGACGTTTTGAGCGCTCTGGCCGTTGGGGGGGGGGGGGTCGCGTCATCCCCCCCCTTCCCATTGTCTCTGTGCCTGCGTTCCTCGCCGTTGACTCATCGATAATCCCCTCGCTCCCTCCAACTTAAGTCAACTCTTATCTGCCTAGGGGCTTTTCCCTCCCACCCCACTGTTTACCTTGCCGCTGGGTGCTGGCCTTGAGGTCCCACCCCCCCGTGTTGTGTAGGCTTCATCAACACCCTTTGCTATGTCAGCTGAATTTAGCTTTCATAAATATTCCTTTTGTAGCCAGACAGCCGAAATTGTGTGCACGGAGTTTTGGGTGAACATTCATTTTGAAGATACGAGGGCTTCCAGGCATGTTTATAACCATTTGCCCTCTCATTGTGTGCCACAACAGCCCGTGTGATGAATTTTTGAAACTTTTTCACTATATCATGAATAAGTAAAGACGTGCAAGTGATATATGACTGTGTATATTTCCATTCCTCTGTGCCTCGATACTGACGTGTAGATGGTGTGGATATTCTTTTTTTCTGTCTGCAGCTGATGCTGGTCTGATGGAGCAAAGGCAGTCAGCACAGCAGCTTGGTACGACAAGTCAACAATGCGACCAACGTGCATACAGCACAGATCGGACTGTAAATTTTACACAGCACCAGAGAACTCGCACAGGAGAGAAACCCTTCAGGTGCACTGTGTGTAACAAGGCATTTGCATGGCCATCAGTTCTTGAGACCCACCAGAGAACACACACGGGAGATAAACCCTTCAAGTGCACTGTGTGTGGGAAGAAATTTTCAGATTTATCTACTCTTAAAAAACACCAGAGAACACACACGGGAGAGAAACCCTTCAAGTGCAGTGTGTGTGTGAAGGCATTTTCACGGTCATCTTCTCTTAAAACACACCAGAGAACACACACGGGAGAGAAACCCTTTAGGTGCACTGTGTGTGGGAAGACATTTTCAGATTCATCTACTCTTAAAAAACACCACAGAACACACACGGGAGAGAAACCCTTTAAGTGCACTGTGTGTGACACGGCATTTGCATGGCCATCAGTTCTTGAGACCCACCAGAGAACTCACACAGGAGAGAAACCCTTCAAGTGCAGTGTGTGTGGGAAGGCATTTTCAGATTCATCTATTCTTAAAAAACACCAGAGAACACACACGGGAGAGAAACCCTTCAAGTGCAGTGTGTGTGAAGGCATTTTCACGGTCATCTGCTCTTAAAACACACCAGAGAACACACACAGGAGAGAAACCCTTCAGGTGCACTGTGTGTGGGACGGCATTTTCATGGTCATCTGCTCTTAAAGCACACCAGAGAACACACACGGGAGAGAAACCCTTCAAGTGCACTGTGTGTGGGAAGAAATTTTCAGATTTATCTACTCTTAAAAAACACCAGAGAACACACACGGGAGAGAAACCCTTCAAGTGCAGTGTGTGTGTGAAGGCATTTTCACGGTCATCTGCTCTTAAAACACACCAGAAAACGCACACGGGAGAGAAATCCTTGTGCAGTGTGTGTGGGAAGACATTTTCTGATTCATCTGCTCTTAAAACACACCAGAGAACACACACGGGAGAGAAACCCTTCAGGTGCAGTGTGTGTAGGAAGACATTTTCAGATTCATCAACTCTTAAAAAACACCACAGAACACACACGGGAGAGAAACCCTTTAAGTGCACTGTGTGTGACAAGGCATTTGCATGACCATCAGTTCTTGAGACCCACCAGAGAACTCACACAGGAGAGAAACCCTTCAAGTGCAGTGTGTGTGGGAAGGCATTTTCACGGTTATCTGCTCTTAAAATACACCAGAGAACACACACGGGAGAGAAACCTTTCAAGTGCAGTATGTGTGTGAAGACATTTTCAGATTCATTTGCTCTTAAAACACACCAGAGAACACACACGGGAGAGAAACCCTTCAAGTGAACTGTGTGTGGGAAGGCATTTTCAGATTAATCGACTCTTAAAATACACCAGAGAACACACACGGGAGAGAAACCCTTCAAGTGCAGTATGTGTGTGAAGACATTTTCAGATTCATTTGCTCTTAAAACACACCAGAGAACACACACGGGAGAGAAACCCTTCAAGTGCAGTGTGTGTGTGAAGGCATTTTCAGTGTACACACACACAGTGACACACACAGTGACACAGCGACACACAGTGACACAGTGTATACACATAGTGTACATACACACAGTGTACACACACACAGTGTATACACAATAATGTCCACGTTGTTGTAGCTGAGCTCACACACCCAAGGGAAGGAGCAATGGAAAATGAATCTAAATCAACTTAAACTCCAACTCTGTGACGTCACCACTCTACATTACCTCATCGGCGTGAAACGCCAGGGGGAGGTGTACCTCGCTAGTGACGTCATGTCACCAAGGTATTCACCCGTCCCCCGCGCTCTTGAGCGTGACGTCACCTCCGCATTGGTCACTGCCGATATCGGTACAGTGGCAATCCTTATTTGGGCAAAGCTACGCCCAGTAACTGGTGGCTCATTAACATAATGTTCCGTTAAAGCCGTCGCGAGTTTATTTCGACGGGTTCAGCGCCCACGCCCCCATCCCTCGACATATGGGACGGCTTCATTAACATAATTTATTCAGTTACAGAGCCGCTCGTGGGAGGCAAGTGACGTCATACTACTTCCTGCTGTCGCGAGGTAACAGGAAGCTGCCGTGTGCGCGCTTGCACTGAAATCCGAGGTGAGAAATTCTCATCGTTGTGGTGGTGGTTGTGGTGGTCGTGGTTGTTGTTGTTTACCAAGGTAGAGCCTCTCTCTCGTAGGGATGTCAGTTGAGTAGCAGCGAGCATGGGAATCGATGTCCAGGTTGGAACTTTACAACGCGGGGCCTAGCCACGCGGGGCCTTGCCTCCTGCCCTCGCCTGATTGCGTTCACTTTAATTATCTCGCTTAAGTTTAATTTGTCTTCACCCGGCTCGCCACTTTGTAACTTTGTTTTATTGTAAATATTCACGCAGTTTTTATGTTTTTCACCAGGCCAAGCCCGCTTGAGCTGCTATACCGCTCTTGTTATCAGAAGCGACCTGCCCACAACAACACAAGGTGAGGCTTTGTCAACGTGTGTGAATGTTTTGACTTAAAACTTTGGTGACTGCAGGAATTAATATTCTTGGTTCTTTCGGTAAAGTCACGTAGATTGAAAATCAAATAAAAATAACAGATTATAAATTAAATGAAAAATAAAAAATTGAAAATAAAGCAAAAAACCCACGACGTTTCGATCGCAACACAAGTGGTCTTTATCTTATTAAATTTAATCTGTTATTTTTATTTTCAATCTACGTGACTTTACTGAAAGAACCAACAATACGTGCGTCAATGTATCTATCGGTCAAAGACGCTAAGCACGTGCCGCTGTTGACTCTGTGTGGAGGGGAACACCTTCACCACGGGGAGAGAGAGACAGAGACACGGATAGCCTCGGCTATGTTGATTGATCCTCGATTCATTACTTGGTGGAGTAAGGAAGAATTAATGCTGAGCAGATGAAGGTGGCCAGGCATTGTTCTGGTCACACCGCCACCTGTTTACCCATGGCAGTGTGTAACAGTGTCAAGTTTGTGTTTGCAGTAAAGTCTATTAACTCTGTTGAACACGGAGGTTATATCAAAACAATAGTTTATTTTTGTTTTCCTCTGGAACTCTTTGTAAGAATGTAAACAGGAGGTGAACACAGCACACACATTCAGCTGAAGTCGGAACTGTTCATCCCCAGCATTCAAGGACATCTGAGCCTGGATTCACACCTCTAAGTTGCGATTGAACATTAATTTATGCATTTCTGCATAATACAAATAGTATTGTTTTCAACACCCTTTGCTATGTCAGCCGAATTGAACTTTCATAAATATTCCTTTTGTAGTCAGACAGCCGAAATTGTGTGCTTAGAGTTTTGAGTTAACATTCATCTTGAAGATATGAAGGCTCTCAGGCATATTAATGACATTTGCCCTCTCATTGTGTGCCATAACAGCCCGTGGAGAGAAACCCTTCAGGTGCACTCTGTGCGGGAAGGCGTTTGCACGTTCATCAAATCTGATGAATTTGGGAAACTTTTTCACTACATCATGAATATATTAATAAGTATAGACGTGTAAGTCACGTGTGCATTCCTCTGTGCCTGACGTGTAGATGGTGTGGATATTCTTTGTTTCTGTCTGCAGCTGACGCTTCCTCTGCAGAATTGGTCTGATGGAGCAAAGGCAGTCAGCGCAGCTCGGTACGACAAGTCAACAATGCGACCAGCGTGCATACAGCACGGACCGGACTGGAAATTTGACGCAGCACCAGAGAACTCACACAGGAGAGAAACCCTTCAAATGTACTGTGTGTGGGAAGGCATTTTCATGGTCATCTGCTCTTAAAAAACACCAGAGAACACACACAGGAGAGAAACCCTTCAAGTGTACTCTGTGCGGCAAAACATTTTCAGATTCATGTAATCTTGTAATACACCAGAGAACACACACGGGAGAGAAACCCTTCAGGTGCACTCTGTGCGGGAAGGCGTTTGCACATTCATGTCATCTTAAAGTACACCAGAGAACACACACGGGAGAGAAACCCTTCAGGTGCACAATGTGCAGGATGGCGTTTACACAGTCATGTAATCTTGTAACACACCAGAGAACACACACGGGAGAGAAACCCCTCAGGTGCAGTGTGTGTGGGAAGACATTTTCATGGTCATCCACTCTTAAAACACACCAGAGAACACACGGGAGAGAAACCCTTCAAGTGCAGTGTGTGTGGGAAGACATTTTCAGATTCATCTACTCTTAAAAAACACCAGAGAACACACACGGGAGAGAAACCCTTCAAGTGCAGTGTGTGTGGGAAGGCATTTTCAGATTCATTTGCTCTTAAAACACACCAGAGAACACACACCGGAGAGAAACCCTTCAAGTGCAGTGTGTGTGGGAAGGCATTTTCAGATTCATCATGATCTTCAAAGACACCAGAGAACACACACGGGAGAGAAACCCTTCAAGTGCACTGTGTGTGGGAAGACTTTTTCAGATTAATCTACTCTTAAAACACACCAGAGAACACACACGGGAGAGAAACCCTTCAAGTGCAGTGTGTGTGGGAAGGCATTTTCAGATTCATTTGCTCTTAAAACACACCAAAGAACACACGGGAGAGAAACCCTTCAAGTGCAGTGTGTGTGGGAAGACATTTTCATGGTCATCTGCTCTTAAAAAACACCAGAGAACACACACGGGAGAGAATGCCTTTAAGTGCAGTGTGTGTGGGAAGGCATTTTCAGATTCATCTCATCTTCAAAGACACCAGAGAACACACACGGGAGAGAAACCCTTCAAGTGCAGTGTGTGTGGGAAGACATTTTCGGATTCATTTGCTCTTAAAACACACCAGAGAACACACACGGGAGAGAAACCCTTCAAGTGCACTGTGTGTGGGAAGGCATTTTCACGGTCATCTGCTCTTAAAAAACACCAGAGAACACACATGGGAGAGAAACCCCTCAAGTGCAGTGTGTGTGGGAAGGCATTTGCAAATTCATTAAATCTTCAAGTACACCAGAGAACGCACAAGCATCAGAAGATCCACAAGGAGTGGAGTCTGAAATCAGCTTGTGAAAGTGAAAGTGCCACAATAAGCCCATCCCTCATGAAACACGAACCGGAGGAAAATCCCAGCTTGCACACTTTTAAAGGTATCGAGGTGAAATATGAAGAGGTGATGTTGAAATGTGAAGAAGTGAAGGTGAAATGTGAAGAAGTGATGGTGAAGAGTGAAGAAGTGAAGGTGAAATGTGAAGATGAAGATTCAACTCCAAAATGGGACCTTCACATCGATGGAGACAACGTGAAACAGGAGGAGAATTCTGACTGTGAGGCAGAGCGAGGCAACTCCCAGCAGTTTGTGGAAGTGGAGGTGTGGGTGGACTTCCTCCGAGGCAATACAAAGTCAAGTGGAGACCCGGTAGATGTGTAAGCCTGAGATGATGTCGCTCTAATAGATGCACCTTTGTCACAGGCCTTTAATGACAGGAATGTGTAGTTGGACACTCAGCTCCTAGGTTCAACCTGCAGAGTAAGGGCGGCCAGTCTTTGTGGACCTGTGGATTGGGTAGATCTTTAACCAGGAGTGAGAGACAATAAGCCCCCAAGCATTCACTATGTTATAATTGCATTTACTCGGTGCTTGCTTAACCGCCTCAGCAACTCGGACTTTTGTGTCGTACCTCGTCTGAAACACTCGAAGGAGCATCCCCAAGTAGCAGCTGCCCCTGTGTGGCACAAGGTGGTGGCCCTGCACCGGCCTGCATGTGACCAAGAGCCTGTCAGTAGGGGGCGATGATTGATGCGTCATCTCAGTTGTGTAGTTTGTAGGCAATCTTGATTCGAAGCTTTCGTGACTGCAGGAATCCACACTCTTGAGTTCTTTCGGTAAAGTCACCACGTGGGTAGAAACATAACAGATCACGGCGTTTAGATCACAACACGAACAATCGTCATCAGGTGGGACAACCACAGCAAGAGATACTGCTGAAGTAATAGGCGCCTACTCCAGCAGTTTCTTCTTCTTGCTGCTGTGCTTGTCCCACCTGATGACGATTGCTTGTGTTGCCATCGAAACGCCGTCATCTATTTTTTGTAGTGTAATGTTTTAAATTTGCTACATTTTGACCCAGACGCCAGCATGCAACGGTCTACTCGTTTTGAATGACGCAACAATAGTACGTTGTGCATACACTGTTAAGCAGACGGTGCGTATTTGTTAAATAACTTCTTGTTAATACGATGTAACGTGATGCAGTCAATTTCGCTGCAGTAATCCAATGTTAATATGCCCGTCAATGATTTAGAATGAATACTTGTCTGATTGTGTGCGTACGTGTAACATTTTGTATGAGGAACAAACATTGAATAAGTGATGTTAGGACAATGTGTGTGTGTGTGTTTTGGAAGTAACCTGTACAGAGAACTCGATACCCGTTGTTCTTGTGATACAGGTCAAAGGGTACTTTTGTGTTTCACGAAGCGTCTGCCTCTGCAGCAACTCATTCTCTTTGAAATAGGAAGCATGCTCGGATCATTCATCAGTTACAAGGCATACCACTTGAAAGTTACACGTATAGGAGGAGGTACATTCTCTACAACACGAATTGTAGTTTTGTCTTACGTGTTGACGTAGATTTTGTCTAACTGGGACTAGAAATGCTCCTTGCTGATTCACGTCTGGATGTTCGTAACCATCGGTTGAAGCAAACCCCACTGCTGTTGTTGAGACGCTGTGCACCAATAATGGTCCAACACATTGACGGCCTTCAGGCCAGGAAAGTCACAACATTTGCACACGAAGGACGCATTCACGCAAGTACCCCATGCTCCGTTTTGAAGTTTTAAAATGAAACATCTTTGAATTGTGTTGTGTTTTGAATTAGATGATTTTATTTCTTCATTAAAAGCTTGTATCAATTTACATCTGGAAGACTTCATTGAAAAGGACATTTCGTGTGAATTTTCTCTCGTCATTAAGTAGATGGCCTTGCCGGGGGTTCAGTTCAATGCAGACACAAACAGGGTACATACACAATGTACACACACAGTTTATACACAGTGTACACACAGTGTATACACACAGTGTACACACACACAGTGTACACACAGTATATACACAGTGTACACACAAAGTGTAGACAGTGTACACACAGTGTACATACACAAACAGTGTACACACAGTGTACACACAAACAGTGTACACACACAGTGTATACACAGTGAACACACTGTGCACACACAGTATACACAGTATACACAAACAGTGTACACACACACTGTACACACATAGTGTACACACACACAGTGTACACACACACAGTGTACACACACACAGTGTATATACATAGTTTACACACACACTGTACACACAGTGTACACACACAGTGTATACACATAGTGTACACACACACAGTGTACACACACAGTGTACACACATAGTGTACACATACACACAGTGTACACACACTGACACACACATAGTGACAGACGCACAGTGACACAGTGACACAACAACAACCGCCATTCGCCACTAAGTGGTGGTGACGTCACCACGACGCTTGTGCCAGGCACAGTGACACACACACAGTAACACACACAGCGACACACAGTGCACACACAGTGTACACACACAGTGTACACACACAGTGTATACACATAGTGTACACACACAGTGTATACACATAGTGTACACACACACAGTGTATACACAGTGTACACACACAGGGTATACACAGTGTACACACACAGTGTACACAGTGTACATACAGTGTATACACACAGGGTACACACACAGTGTATATATACACACACAGTGTACACACACGCAGTGACACAGAGTTTATACACAGTGTACACACAGTGTACACATACACTGTACACACACAGTGTACACACACACAGTGTACACACACACATAGTGTATACACAGTGTATACACAGTGTACACACACAGGGTATACACAGTGTACACACACACAGGGTATACACAGTGTACACACACACAGTGTACACACGGTGTACATACAGTGTATACACAGTGTACACACGGTGTACATACAGTGTATACACAGTGTACACACACAGGGTACACACAGTGTATACACACAGTGACACGCACACAGTGACACACAGTGACACACACACAGTGACACACAGTGACACAGTGTATACACATAGTGTACACACACACAGTGTACACACACACACAGTGTACACACACACAGTGTATACACAATAATGTCCACGTTGTTGCTGAGCTCACACACCCAAGAGAGGGAGCAATGGAAAATGAATCTAAATCAACTTAAACTCCAACTCTGTGACGTCACCACTCTGCATTACCTCATCGGCGTGAAACGCCAGGCGGAGGTGTACCTCGCTAGTGACGTCATGTCACCAAGGTATTCACCCCTCCCACGTCCACCGCGCTCTTGAGCGAGACGTCCCCTCCGCATGGGTCACTGCCGATATCGTTCCAGTGGCAATCCTTATTTGGGCACAGTTACGCCCAGTGACTGGTGGCTCATTAACAATGTGTCCGTTAAAGACGTCGCGAGTTTATTGCGACGGGTTCGGCGCTCACGCTCCCATCCCTCGCAGTTTGGGCCGGCCTCATTAACATAATTTATTCAGTTAGAGAGCCGCTCGTGGAAGGGAAGTGACGTCATACTACTTCCTGCTGTCGCTAGGTAACAGGAAGCTGCTGTGTGTGCGCTTGCACTGAAATCCGAGGTGAGAAATTCTCATCGTTGTGGTGGTGGTGGTGGTTGTGGTTGTTGTTGTTTACCAAGGTAGAGCCTCTCTCTCGTAGGGATGTCAGTTGAGTAGCAGCGAGCATGGGGATCGATGTCCAGGTTGGAACTTTACAACACGGGGCCTAGCCACGCTGGGCCTTGCCTCCTGCCCTCGCCTGATTGCATTCACTTTAATTATCTCGCTTAAGTTTAATTTGTCTTCACCCGGCTCGCCACTTTGTAACTTTGTTTTATTGTAAATATTCACGCAGGTTTTATTGTCGTTCTTTTGTTAACAGGCCAAGCCCGCTTGAGCTGCTATACCGCTCTTGTTATCAGAAGCAACCTGCCCACAACAACACAAGGTGAGGCTTTGTCAACGTGTGTGAATGTTTTGACTTAAAACTTTGGTGACTGCAGGAATTCATATTCTGGGTTCTTTCGGTAAAGTCACGTAGATAGAAAATAAAATAACAGATAATAATTTTTCTTTTTTTACAATGAAGCAAAAACCCCACAACGTTGCGATGGCAACATTAATGTTGAAGATGCGAGGGCTTACAGGAATATTTATGACATTTGCCCTCTCATTGCGTGCCATGACAGTGCTGTTTGCACAGTCACACAGAGTCACTGTAAGATGTTTTTCTTGGTCGTGTTTTTGTTTTGTTGCTTGTTGTGGTTGCACCCGATTCAAGAGCCGAATGGCTCACGGGACTATAACCAAAATAAATAAAACTGAAAATCAAAAAACTGAAACCGCGTGATGAATTTTGGGAAAGTTTTTCACTGCATCTCCAAATATATATAAAAGGCAAAGTTGTGATTGTGTGTGTCTGTTCAAAATGTTTAGCGTACTTCCCAACATACAACAAACTGGAAATTTGCCATGTGGGTACTTTCCAGACTGTACACCGTGCAAACATTATACAAATACACTTTTAGTTTTTATTGGGGGGGGGGAGGGGAGCTCAATAATGTATAGATTTTTTGCACGGCAAGTGAGCTGTGACGTCAAATCTGTCACGTGACCCTCGCACGTGGAAGAGTAACGCATTGTAGTGTAGCGGTTAGCGTTGTCTGTGTGTGTCTGTGTGTGTATCTGTGTGTGTGTCTGTGTGTGTATCTGTGTGTGTGTGTCTGTGTGTGTGTCTGTGTGTCTGTGTGTGTGTGGAAGCCTAACGGATTGTAGTGTAGCGGTTAGCGCTACGCCGCGCTATGAACCCGGCGACCCGAGTTCGATTCCCGCTCACGGCCACCACCGGTGACGATTATTTGAACAGCTTCTGGGCCTCCCCTAGGTAGACTCAGCCTCAAACGAGTAACTGCTGTGGTGTGAACATCGCCACTGGGGAGACAAAGGCGGCCGGACGTGGTGGATCCAAGTCCCGGTCGAAGCCGGGTAGTACACCTAGTCATGAATACATGAATGAATATAGACGTGTAAGTCACGTGTGACTGTATATATTCATTCCTCCATGGCTCGATACTGACGTGTAGATTGTGTGGATATTCTTATTTTCTGTCTGCAGCTCACGCTGGTCTGATGGAGCAAATGCACTCAGCACAGCAAGCCGGGACGACAAGTCAACAATGCGACCAGCATGCATACTGCACGGATTGGACTGGAAATCGGACACAGCACCAGAGAACTCGCACAGGAGAGAAACCCTTCAAGTGCACTGTGTGTGACAAGGCATTTTCAGATTCATCGACTCTTAAAAAACACCAGAGAACACACACGGGAGAGAAACCCTTCAAGTGCACTGTGTGTGGGAAGGCATTTTCAGATTCATCGACTCTTAAAAAACACCAGAGAACACACACGGGAGAGAAACCCTTCAAGTGCACTGTGTGTGGGAAGGCATTTTCACAGTCATCTGCTCTTAAAATTCACCAGAGAACACACACGGGAGAGAAACCCTTCAAGTGCAGTGTGTGTGGGAAGACATTTTCAGATTCATCTGCTCTTAAAACACACCAGAGAACACACACGGGAGAGAAACCCTTCAAATGCAGTGTGTGTGGGAAGGCATTTTCAGATTCATCTCATCTTCAAAGACACCAGAGAACACACACGGGAGAGAAACCCTTCAAGTGCAGTGTGTGTGGGAAGACATTTTCAGATTCATTTGCTCTTAAAACACACCAGAGAACACACACGGGAGAGAAACCCTTCAAGTGCAGTGTGTGTGGAAAGGCATTTTCACAGTCATTTGCTCTTAAAAAACACCAGAGAACACACACGGGAGAGAAACCCTTCAAATGCACTGTGTGTGGGAAGACTTTTTCAGATTCATCTACTCTTAAAACACACCAGAGAACACACACGGGAGAGAAACCCTTCAAGTGCAGTGTGTGTGGGAAGGCATTTCCAGATTCATCTAATAAAACACCAGAGAACACACACGGGAGAGAAACCCTTCAAATGCAGTATTTGTGGGAAGACATTTTCACGGTCATCTGCTCTTAAAAAACACCAGAGAACACACACGGGAGAGAAACCCTTCAGGTGCAGTGTGTGTCGGAAGACATTTTCAGGTTCATTTGCTCTTAAAACACACCAGAGAACACACACGGGAGAGAAACCCTTCAAATGCAGTGTGTGTGGGAAGACATTTTCAGATTCATCTACTCTTAAAACATACCGGAGAACACACACGGGAGAGAAACCCTTCAGGTGCAGTGTGTGTGGGAAGACATTTTCATGGTCATCTGCTCTTAAAACACACCAGAGAACACACACGGGAGAGAAACCCTTCAAGTGCAGTGTGTGTGTGAAGGCATTTTCACGGTCATCTGCTCTTAAAACACACCAGAGAACACACGGGAGAGAAACCCTTGTGCAGTGTGTGTGGGAAGACATTTTCTGATTCGTCTGCTCTTAAAAAACACCAGAGAACACACACGGGAGAGAAACCCTTCAGGTGCAGTGTGTGTGGGAAGACATTTTCAGATTCATCTACTCTTAAAAAACACCAGAGAACACACACGGGAGAGAAACCCTTCAAGTGCAGAGTGTATGGGAAGGCATTTCCAGATTCATCTAATAAAACACCAGAGAACACACATGGGAGAGAAACCCTTCAAGTGCAGTATTTGTGGGAAGACATTTTCACGGTCATCTGCTCTTAAAAAACACCAGAGAACACACATGGGAGAGAAACCCTTCAAGTGCAGTGTTTGTAGGAAGGCATTTTCACATTCATCTGCTCTTAAAAAACACCAGAGTACACACGGGAGAGAAACCCTTCAAGTGCAGTGTGTGCGGGAAGGCATTTGCACATTCATCAAATCTTCAGGTACACCAGAGAACACACAGGAGAGAAACCCTTGAGGTACACTCTGTGTGGGATGATGTTTGCACAGTCATCACATCTTAAAGTACACCAGAGAACACACACGGGAGAGAGACCCTTCAGGTGCACTCTGCGGGAAGGCGTTTTCACAGTCATAAAATCTTCAAGTACACCAGAGAACACCGAAGCATCAGAAGATCTGCAAGGAGTGGAATCTGAAATCAGCTTGTGAAAGTCAAAGTGCCACAATAAGCCCATCCCTCATGAAACAAGAACCGGACAAAAATCTCAGCTTGGACACTTTTAAAGGTATCGAGGTGAAATATGAAGAGGTGATGGTGAAGAGGGAAGAAGTGATGGTGAAGAGCGAAGAAGTGAAGGTGAAATGTGAAGATGAAGATTCAACTCCAAAATGGGACCTTCACATCAATGGAGGCAACGTGAAGCAGGAAGAGAATTCTGACTGTGAGGCAGAGCGAGGAAACTCCCAGCAGTTTGTGGAAGTGGAGGTGTGGGTGGACTTCCTCCGAGACAAACCAAAGTCAAGTGGAGACCCGGTAGTTGTGTAAGCCAGAGACGATGTCGCTACAATAAATGCACCTTTGTCACAGGCCTTTAATGACAAGAATGTTAAGTTGAACACTTTGTGGGCCCATGGGTTGGGTAGATCTCTAACCAGGAGCAAGAGCCAATAAGCTCCCAAGCATTCACTGTTATAATAATTGCATTTACACGGTGCTTGCTTAATCGCCTCAGCAACTCGGAGTTTTGTGTCGTACCTCGCCTGAAACACTCGAAGAGCAACCCCAAGTAGTAGCTGCCCCTGTGTGGCACAAGGTGGTGGCCCTGCACCGGCCTGCATGTGGACAAGAGCCTGTCAGTAGGGGGCGATGATTGATGCGTCATCTCAGTTGTGTAGTTTGTAGGTAATGTTTAGAATTTGCTACATTTTCACTCAGACGCCAGCATGCAATGGCCTACTCGTTTTGAATGACACAATAATGGTTTACATACACTGAAGCAGACTGTGCAACTTTTTTTTAAAAGCTTCTTGTTAATACGATGTAACGTGATGCAGTATATTTAACTGCAGTAATCAAATTTTGTTAATATGCCTGTCAATAATTTAGAATGAATACTTATTTGATTTTGTGCATACTTGTAACATTTGATTTGTAAGGGTCAAACATTGAATAAGTGATGTTAGGACAAAGTGTGCGTGTGTTTGAAAGTAACCTGTACAGAGAACTCAGGTGAGACCCGTTGTTCTTGTGATACAGGTCAAACGGTGTTTTTGTGTTCCACGAAGCATCTTGAGCAACGCATTGTCTTTGAAATAGGGAGCACGCTCGGATCATTCATCAGTTACAAGGCATACCACTTGAAAGTTACACGTATAGGAGGAGGTACATTCTCTACAACACGAATTATAGTTTTGTCTTACGTGTTCAGGCCACGTGATATGTCGAAGGCTCTCTGCCAGCTCACAGGACAGACCCAAGTTGCCATGTGCTCAATAAGATGACTGACAGGCACCACTGCACCGACTTGGTGTGGTAGACGCTCCGCTCGTTGTCGTGAGCGTCGCTCATCCGCCCTCCGTTGTTACTGGAGGGCGACTGCCTCCAACTGCCCAGCAGCGTGCTTCACGAGCCTCCTCCACAGAGGCCGATCTTGACACCGCTGGTACCGGTCATCGGCAAGTCCACTCAGCTCCACATCTTTATGTACAGCATCAGTCCATACATCTTTAAGAGGGTTATCGAAATGCCATGCAACAGACAGATGGGCAGATATGAACGAACAGAGCTAATGCATGAACATCTCAACCTTGGTTGGAAAGCGTTAAAAAGGAATGTCTTATTTGACCTGAACTGCATATTGTTTGATTTGAGTTAAGGACAATAAAAAAACTAATACAGAGATCGTGCACTCACATCAGTCTGGGTTAGCGCGTGAGAGGACCACCTGTAATACTATGATCTTACCAGATACGGAGACAAATTGGCATTAATGCAGATTTGAGGCTATACGGATGGTTTTGAACCCAATGCACCCTTCAATGGTAATGCACATAATAGAGACATGCTTTGTTAACTTTTCTAAACCCATGCTTTTAAAATAATCTCAAGCAATTTTCTCTGCCAGTCATGTTGCCTGATCTTTTTGCACTCACACAAAGACAAAGATCCCCCATATAGCCTTAACAGACTGTAGGAGCAAGTGCTGTTAGCGAGCACCTATGAAGGCCAGAACGGTACACGAGGTGGTGGGTGGCCAGCACCACGCCCGACCGCCTTTGTCTCCCTAGTGGCAATGTTTACACACTGTACCAGGTACTCACACACTCACACACACACAAAGAGCCTCCGTACAGCCTTCAACAGACTGCTGGGGCAAGTGCTGTTGGTGAGCTCCTATCAACGCCGGCACGCACGGCACTCGAGGGGGAGGGTGGCCAACACCGCACCGGGCCGCCTTTGTCTCCCCTGATATTTGCACACCACACTAGGAAGTCATTCAAGACTACATCGATGTAGGGAAAACCCAGGACTGGTTTAAATATCTGCCACTGTTGTGTGTCATGAGCAGGAATCCAATTTGGGTCACCGGGTTACGGAGTGCAGTGCGATAGCCACTAAATTACCGCTCCCCACTCGTACACAACAACAAGAACAAAGATCCCCGGTAGAGCATTAACAGACTCTAGGGGCAAGTGCTGTTAGCGAGCACCTATGAAGGCTGGCACGGCACACGAGGGGGGTGGGTAGCCAGCACTGCGCCCAGCCGCCTTTGTATCCCGAGTGGGGATGCTCACATCAAACGAAGTACTAATTTTTAGGCTGAGTCGACCTAGGGAAGGCCCAGGACCGGTTCAGATAATCGTCACTGGCGGTGTTGGCCGTGAGCGGGAAACGATCCCGGGTCTCCGGGTTCGTAGCGCAGCGTAGCGCTAACCGCTGCCCTACCGCTCATACAAAGATACGTTTAAACACGCGCACGCAAATTCACATTCTGTTTGACTAACACTTCTTTCAAACCGTACGTAGCCAAACATGCTAATCGAAGGTGAATAAGGTATCGAATGGCACAAATGCAGGCGTTAAACCGTTCAAACACCTAATAGACACTTATTGCAAGGTATTAAGCCCACGGCCAACACCAGTGAGGGTGATCTGAACCGGTCCTGGGCCTCCCCTAGGTCGACTCAGCCTCAAATGAGTACCTGGTGCGGTGTGTAAACATCGTCACTGGGGAGACAAAGGCGGTCTCCACAGCATCGGAAGTCCCCAGCCCCGACACGCCCACGTCAATCCCTGAGCCGAGTTGACGGCGGAGGAACCCCGCGGTGTGGAGCAAGCGGATTGGTGGCTGGAGATGAAGTGTGACGAGATGTGATTGGTTGCTGGAGATGATGTGACAGGGAAGGAGAGGGATATGGGAGAGGGAGCGCGGGGATAAGAGGGCACGTCAGAGGAGGGACGAGAGGAGAGAGCTGTGGATGAAGGAGGGAGCTGTGTGTGATGGAGGCGGAGTAAACGGACTGGTACCCTTACCTGTCTCAGCGGGTTGGTGAGGAGAGCGTCCACTACAACAGCCGGAATAGCAGCAAATGAAAGCATTGGCGGTACATCGGTCGTGTGCGGTATAAGAAAAAGTTCAAATTTCGCAATAATTATTAATTTTCCTACGATGCGCAACACCCGGTCGTAAAGTATTGCGGGTGCCTCAAAGCGGTCGAAAGACGAATGTTTACGTGAGCAGCTGAACACGACGCTTCACAGTCTGTTGCCGTACAGCACCCGGCCTGATGATGATGATGATTGACTGCTTCACGTTCCAAATGGCAGATTTTGACTCCTTGTGCCCGAGACTTGGTCGGACGGTTCCTCGACTCGTTTACGGAATCAAAAAGATTGCGACTCGTGGTGTCACATATTGTTGGTTCTTTCGGTAAAGTCACGTTGAGGGGAAAAACAATAAAATCATAAAATATATATGAAACAATAAAATTCTCATGACGTTTCGACTGCAACACAAGCAGTCATCAGGTGTTCTTGCCATTGGTTTTCACACCTGATGATGACTGCTTGTGCTGCAGTCGAAACGTCGTGAAAATTTTATTGTTTTAAATATTTTTTATTATTTCATTGTTTTCCCTTCAACGTGACTTTACCGAAAGAACCAACAATATGAATCACCGCAGTCACGAAAGCTTTAAATCGTGGTGTCACGTTCGATCGGGGAAAGTGGCTGCTGCATCTGAGTGCAGCTTCTGACCGAGAGTCCTGCGGCTCCCTCAAGGGGCAAGAGCGCCATCATCAGACTGTTTTGTGAGGTCCGGTGTGGCACGCTGCACCGGCGTGCCGCCAATACGTCCAAACGCTGTGACTGCCGCTAGTTCCGGTGTCCTGGTGGATTCGTCCGATCCATGCGTTGTTGGTGGGGGGGGGGGGGGTCAACCCCCACGAGGGGGACCCAGTTTGTGTGTAGGGGAGATAGAGGGGCACCTTCCTGAGCCCACTCTGATCAGACTTCGGGGGGGGGGGGGGGGGGGGAGCGCCAGTCAATAGCCCTGAGACAACGATTAAAGGGCAAGGAGAGGAAACTGTACAGGGTAAGGGTAGGACAGTTGGAAGAAGAGAGGAGGAGGGGATTTGGTGAGTGGAGATGGGGGGGGGTGGAGCAGAAGTAGGGGGTGCAGAAAGGGGATAAGAGAGAGAGAGAGGGGAGTCTGCTGGAGCGTGGGCAACCTGCTGTGTGACCTCTTAGCGTTACCTGGGGATCATCAAGAAAGTGACCTTTGATAAGCACTGAAGTCCCTTCACCCGCGTGCGTGCTCGCAATCCGCCTTGGACGTCAATTACGCAGCTTTGTATTTAAAATACGTCGTCGTGTTTTTTTATGAGGATTAGAATGTTCAGCCGATCTTCTCTGCACCACTCCGCGTTAGTTTAACACACCTTAATATGCAGGGGACCGCAGAGCTCCAGAAATCGTTGGTGCCGACTTACCTGTGATCACTGTTACATTGCATTTATGGCTTTCATTTTGGTGATTTCGAAAACGTTTTTTTTTGTTTTGGCCATGTTTTTGTTTATTGTAGTATGGAGTTAGACTGATGGCCTAAATCTTAGTTGTCTTGTGGTTGTTATTGTTGTTATTTGACTTGCATCCCACTGGGATGTTTGCACACAGCGTTGGTGTACGGTGCTATTTCAGGAATATTTTGATGTTTTATTCCTAGATTTTCTGTTTGCACAGTCACACAAAGTCACTTTAAGATGTTTTCTTGTTCATGTTTTTTGTTTGTTGAGGCTGCACCCGAATGGCTCACAGGGCTATACCAAATAAATGGAACTAATGAACTAAAATGGAACCTTGTGGCCTCTCTGCCTCCCCGCTTGCCTGTGGTTACCCCCTCGTGCCTCTGAGTCGTTCTCTCTCTTTGAGAGCGAGCGAATGCATCGAGGTGCTACAAGTCGAAATTGCATATTCGATTAAAACGATGCGTTGTAACGGTACATGACTACATTAACTCCCCCCCCCCCTCTCTCGTCCTCGCACCTGATAGGCCCAGCGTGATGACATCCCCTTTACTCCCTCTGATTAAGACCGGAACAGGAGGAGCACGTCACAATTTCGGCTGGCGCCTGATGAAGCTGGCTGTTGTAATCGCCAGCGAAACGTCGTACCCGAATTGCAAGTGTTGTGGGATGATTCTCCAACACATCGGTGTGCTCAAATAGTAACTAATTGGCACGTTTTGTTTACGTGACAAATCTTGATTTAAAGCTTTCGTGACTGCAGTGATTCATATTCTTTGTTCTTTCGGTAAAGTCACGTTGAAGGGAAACAATAAAATAATAAAATATATATAAAACAATAAAATTCTCACGACGTTTCGACTGCTTGTGTTGCAGTCGAAACGTGAGAATTTTATTGTTTTATTATTTTATTGTTTCCCTTCAACGTGATGACTTTACCGAAAGAACCAAGAATATGTGACAAATCTTACCAGTCGGCTGTGTCTGGTGGTGGCGGGTTTAACGACAGATTGATGTTTCTTATGTAGGTTGGCACTATGAGTTTTATTGTTCATGAATCTCGGGCCCTCTTTAGCTTCTCGGGGCCCCTGAGCTTTTGCTCCGCTGTGCCGAGCGCCACCACTGGACCCGCCCCATGCCATTACGACGAAGGTGCACGTATGTGATGCATCGCCATGACTTACTGAGGGCGGACGCTCTGTGCCTCTTCAAGATCAGTGACGGATAAAAATCCATCATGCGGCGCGCACCGACGCGAGTTACGTACAACACGCAAGGAGCACCGTGAGATATTCCACCCAGCATCGTTACCCACCACGGCAAGAGGCACGGACGTTCTCTCGAAATAACTCTTCAGACCAAGATGCATCGTCGTATTACCCAATATTGGAATATGGTCGTTAATTCAATGTGTGTCTGGGGAGGAGCGGTGGCAGGAGTGCTTGTTACACTGCGGGCTAAACCTGGTGACCTGGGTCTGATTCTTAACAGCATCTAACATCAGGAGCTAGTGAGGCCTGAACGGGTCCAGGTCCTCCACCAGGTAGTTAATATCTCGCGATGGTGAGTTGTTAACTACCTCGCCCTGGTATACAGGAGGTGTCTGAGTGTTTCTCCCCGTGGGCGCGTGGATTTTTCTCTAGGCCCCACGGTTTTGTTCCCTCCACATTTATAAACGCGCCTTTAGAGTGCTCGGCTGCTTTAAATTTCCACGTGATAAGCCAATTCATCTTTTTTGGTTCTTTCGGTAAAGTCACCATGTAGAATGAGAATAAATAATAAAATAACACAAATAAAATTCTCACGACGTTTCGGCCACAACGCAAGCGGCCTTCTTCAGGTGAAAGGTACAGAACTGTCGGGACGACAGAGCTTATTGTGTTATTGTATTATTTTATTCTCATTCTACGTGACTTTACCAAAAGAACCAAAGAAGATGAATCCTTGCAGTCACGAAAGATTCAAATCGAAATATAAGCCAATTCGTTTGAGCTATCATTTGTGGCCAGGTCGCTTCTGACAAAAGAGCTATACAGGTCAGTGGACCTCATTTGGCAACATAAAATAATTTTAGTTTATACTATAGTTTTGGAAGTACAGTCAAGAAAATGTTACGACTAGCACGGTATGGGGAGGCCTTTATCCAGCAGCGGATTGAGAATGACTCAAAGTAATGCTTTTTTTTACGGGAGGTCACTGAGTACTTAACCAGATGAGACTCAAACTTTCCATTAACGATCGCGGATAGCTTATGAACCTACTTGACGTACGACCTCCTCCTGGGCGTATCGTTACAATTGTTGAGGAGTTCCCGACGACGACTCGGAGACGGCTTGAAGGTAAGGGCTTTCGCCAAATGTTTATTAAGTGTATCACAATAGCACAAAGGGTGTGGCAAACTCCCAGGGGTTAGGGGTCCCACACTAAGTCCTGGTCCAGCCCGGCTAGCTCCGGTCTCTCTCCCTCGAGTCGGATGGGGGAACTTGTCAACCCCACCGACCGGGAAGAGCGGCGCCTCCTACGGCTACCACCGGCTTCACTTCTGACTCTCGTCGATCCCTCTCTACCCCTGGTTCCCTCTCCACCCTTCTCACTCCACCCGTTCCCACGGTGACCCCGCCTTCGTCACGGGGGTCCCCCTTAAATACTAGAGGAGACGTGACGTCATCGAGCCGCCCAGCACGCGTGACGCCACGTTCCGTGACGTCATCGCACTGGATGGCACACATGACGTCACGTCCCCATTTTATTCCTCTACAGTCTACACATACACACAGTGTGCACACACAGTGTACACACAGTACACACACAGTGTGCACACACACAATGTACACACACAGTATATACACAGTGTACACACAGTGTACACACAGTTTACAAATTGAGTTGTACCTGCGGTGATTGCTATATCGGTGAGACAAAGCGACATGTCTCTGACCGAATTCGCGAGCACAAATCAGATTTGAAACACGGCAAAACGAATTCTTCTGCCGTGGCTGATCACTGTTAAAACGCTGTGGGGGATCACGATATAATTTTCTCCGATACCAAGGTTCTTTGCAAACCCACGGGCTTTTATCAGAGATTTGTTCATGAAGCAATTCAGATCTACAAATTTATTCATTTCTAGATTTAAAGCTTTCGTGACTGCTAGGATCCATATGGTTCTATTGGGTAAAGTCACATAGGTGAAAATAAAATAACAAAAAAATCACGACGTTTCGGCCACAACACAAGCGGCCTTCATCAGGTGAAGGGACGAGACTGTCTGGAGGACAGCGCTGGAGTGGAAGAAGCCACGCTTAGATCACGACCTTTAAGCTGTGTGAGAAGAAAAAAACCAAGCGCCTTGACAAAGGAATTAGCATATAATTTAGCATTGAAATGGCTCATTGAAATAGCTAAGTTATACACATCCGCAGAGGTACCCCTTGACAAAGGAATTAGCGCTGGAGTGGAAGAAGCCACACTTAGATCACGACCTTTAAGCTGTGTGAGAAGAAAAAGACCAAGCGCCTTGACAAAGGAATTAGCATCTAATTTAGCATTGAAATGGCTCATTGAAACAGCTAAGTTAAAGTATACACATCAGCAGAGGTACCCCTTGACAAAGGAATTAGCATCGAATTTAGCATTGAAATAGCTGAGTGATTCGCTTGTAACTGGTCACAGAACACCTTGTTTGCTCGCACACAGTTTAAAGGTCCGCTGTCTGAGCGTGGTTGTTCCGCTCAGACAGCCTAGGTGAATGTATATGCTCTGACTTTAACATAGCTATTTCTGTGACCAGTTACAAGCTAATCACTCAGCTATTTCAATGCTAAATTCTATGCTAATTCCTTTGTCAAGGGGTACCTCTGCGGATGTGTATACTTTAACTTAGCTATTTCAATGAGCCATTTCAATGCTGAATTATATGATAATTCCTTTGTCAAGGCACTTGGCTTTTTCTTCTCACACAGCTTAAAGGTCGTGATCTAAGCGTGGCTTCTTCCACTCCAGCGCTGTCCTCCAGACAGTCTCGTCCCTTCACCTGATGAAGGCCGCTTGTGTTGTGGCCGAAACGTGATTTTTTTGTTATTTTATTTTCACCTACGTGACTTTACCCAATAGAACCAAAGAGTATAATTTATTCAGTTGGAGAGCCGCTCGTGGGAGGGAAGTGACGTCATACTACGTCCTGCTGTCGCGAGGTAACAGGAAGCTGCCGTGTGCGCGCTTGCACTGAAATCCGAGGTGAGAAATTCTCATCGTTGTGGTGGTGGTCGTTGTGGTGGTGGTTGTTGTTGTTTACCAAGGTAGAGCCTCTCTCTCTCTCAGGGATGTCAGTTGAGTAGCAGCGAGCATGGGAATCGATGTCCAGGTTGAAACTTTACAACGCGGGGCCTAGCCACGCGGGGCCTTGCCTCCTGCCCTCGCCTGATTTGCATTCACTTTAATTATCTCGCTTAAGTTTAATTTGTCTTCACCCGGCTCGCTACTTTGTAACTTTGTTTTATTGTAAATATTCACGCAGTTTTTATGTTTTTCACCAGGCCAAGCCCGCTTGAGCTGCTATACCGCTCTTGTTATCAGAAGCGACCTGCCCACAACAACACAAGGTGAGGCTTTGTCAACGTGTGTGAATGATTTGACTTAAAACTTTGGTGACTGCAGGAATTAATATTCTTGGTTCTTTCGGTAAAGTCATGTAGATAGAAAATTTAATACAAATAACAATAAAATTAGATAAAAAATTGATAATAAAGCAAAAAACCCACGACGTTTCGATCGCAACACAAGTGGTCTTTATCTTATTAAATTTAATCTGTTATTTTTATTTTCTATCTACGTGACTTTACTGAAAGAAGCAACAATACTTGCGTCAATGTCTATCGGTCAAAGACACTAAACGCGTGCCGCTGTTGACTCTGAATGTGTGGAGGGGAACACCTTCACCACGGGGAGAGAGAGACAGAGACACGGATAGCCTCGGCTATGTTGATGATCCTCGATTCATTACTTGGTGGAGTGAGGAAGAATTAATGCTGAGCAGATGAAGGTGGCCAGGCATGGTTCTGGTCACACCACCACCTGTTTACTCACGGCAGTGTGTGACAGTGTCAAGTTTGTGTTTGCAGTAAAGTCTATTAACTCTGTTGAACACGGAGGTTATATCAAAGCAATAGTTTATTTTAGTTTTCCTCTGGAACTCTTTATAAGAATGGAAACAGGAGGTGAACACAGCACACACATTCAGCTGAAGTCTGATCTGTTCATCCCAGCATTCAAGGACATCTGAGCCTGGATTCACACCTCTAAGTTGCGATTGAACATAAATTTATGCATTTCTGCATAACACAAATAGTATTGTTTTCATATTCTTAACTCTTTCGGTAAAGTCACGTTGAAGGGAAACAATAAAATATATATAAAACAATAAAAATTCTCACGACGTTTCGACCATAACACAAACGGTCATCATCAGGTGTGTCGGTTCGCATTAATTAATTTATTTTTAAAACGGTGTATTTATAAAAAATGTCAGCGCCACGCGCAGCGATTTGGCAGGTTGTTTAGAAGGACGAGTCCACCTATGTTCTGAAAAGAGGAGGGGGGAGACGAAAAAATAATGTATGCTGTCTGAAAGCCACCGTAAACGTGAACAATCAATTAAGACCTGAAATGGTTTATCAAATCCTTCCAATGATTGCTAAGCCAGAATCCATCTCGGTTGAAATTGTCTCTGTGCTTGTATATGTGGATAGCCTCATGAACGAATCTCTCATGGTAGCCAGATGGCTTACAAAGAACCTCTGTCTTGGAAAAGTCAATGTCATGTGAGCCTACTGAATTATAACAATGATCTGCCACGGCCGAGGTGTTGGTCCTACCGTGTTTAAGGTCTGCTTTGTGTTCACGAATGCGGTCCGAGACATGGCGTTTTGTTTCTCCAATGTAACTACTACCACAGAGGCAACTTAGTTTGTAGACACCAGGGTATTGTATGTCCGGAATCACATCTTTTACAGATGGAACCAGATCACGGATTTTATGTAATGTGTTGAAACGGACCTGGATCTTGTGTTCATTCAAGATTTTGGAGATCTTTTTTGTGATCCCCACAATGTAGGGTAAAGTGATGGTTTTGAAAGGCTCCTCAAGAGGGTCCTTCTTCATGGTTTGAGTGATAGCTTTGCGGATTGTATAGGCGGAGTAACCATTAGCCTTAAGAGCTTGGTGTACGTGCTTAGAGCCCAATGAATATCCGAACAGAAACACATAGGCAGTGAACTCAACCACTTACTATCCACATATACAAGCACAGAGACAATTTCAACCGAGAAGATGGATTCTGGCTTAGCAATCATTGGAAGGATTTGATAAACCATTTCAGGTCTTAATTGATTGTTCACGCTTACGGTGGCTTTCAGACAGCATACATTAATTTTTCGTCTCCCCCCTATTTTCAGAACATATATGGACTCGTCCTTCTAAATAAACTGCCAAATCGCTGCGCGTGGCGCTGGCGTTTTTAATAAATAAATAAACACACCGGGTTTTAAAATAAATTTATGCACACCGCCACTTCTTTCAAATGCTTCTTGCCGTTGGTTTTTTCACACCTGATGACGACCGTTTGTGTTATGGTCGAAACGTCGTGAGAATTTTTATTGTTTTATATATATTTTATTATTTTATTGTTTCCCTTCAACATGACTTTACCGAAAGAGCTAAGAATATGAATTACTGCAGCCACGAAAGCTTTAAATCAAAAAGTATTGTTTTCAACACCCTTTGCTATGTCAGCTGAATTTAGCTTTCATAAATATTCCTTTTGTAGCCAGACAGCCGAAATTGTGTGCTTAGAGTTTTGGGTTAACATTCATCTTGAAGATATGAAGGCTTCCAGGCATATTAATGTCATTTTCCCTCTCATTGTGTGCCATAACAGCCCGTGGAGAGAAACCCTTCAGGTGCACTCTGCGGGAAGGCATTTGCACGTTCATCAAATCTGATGAATTTGAGAAACTTTTCATTACATCATGAATATATTAATAAGTATAGACATGTAAGTCACGTGTGCATTCCTCTGTACCTGACGTGTAGATGGTGTGGATATTATTTTTTTCTGTCTGCAGCTGACGCTTCCTATGCAGAATTGGTCTGATGGAGCAAAGGCACTCAGCGCAGCTCGGTACGACAAGTCAACAATGCGACCAGCGTGCATACAGCACGGATCGGACTGGAAATTTGACACGGCACCAGAGAAGTCACACAGGAGAGAAACCCTTCAAATGTACTGTGTGTAACAAGGCATTTGCATGGCCATCAGTTCTTCAGACCCACCAGAGAACACACACGGGAGAGAAACCCTTCAGGTGCAGTGTGTGTGGGAAGGCATTTTCAGATTTATCTACTCTTAAAAAACACCAGAGAACACACACAGGAGAGAAACCCTTCAGGTGCACGATGTGCGGGATGGCGTTTACACAGTCATGTAATCTTGTAACACACCAGAGAACACACACGGGATAGAAACCCTTCATGTGCACTGTGTGCGGGATGGTGTTTACACAGTCACCACATCTTCAAGTACATCAGAGAACACACACGGGAGAGAAACCCTTCAAGTGCAGTGTGTGCGTTAAGGCATTTGCACGTTCATCTGCTCTTGTAAAACACCAGAGAACACACACGGGAGAGAAACCCTTCAAATGCAGTGTGTGTGGGAAGGCATTTTCAGATTCATCAAATCTTCAAGTACACCAGAGAACACAAAAGCATCACAAGGAGCGGAGTCGGAGTCTGAAATCAGCTTGTGAAAGTCAAAGTGCCGCAATGAGCCCATCCCTCATGAAACAAGAACCAGAATAAAATACCAGCTTGACCACTTTTAAAGGTATAAAGGTGAAATGTGAAGAGGTGAAGGTGAAATGTGAAGAAGTGATGAGCGAAGAAGTGAAGGTAAAATGTGAAGATGAAGATTCAACTCCAAAATGGGACCTTCACATCGTGAAGCAGGAGACGAATTCTGACTGTGAGTCAGAGTGAGGCAACTCCCAGCAGTTTGTGGAAGTGGAGGTGTGGGTGGACTTGCTCCTAGACAATACAAAGTCAAGTGGAGACCCGGTAGATGTGTAAGCCAGAGACGATGTTGCTCCAATAGATGCACTTTTGTCACAGGCCTTTAATGACAAGAATGTGAAGTTGAACACTTTGTGGGCCTGTGGGTTGGGGAGATCTCTGACCAGGAGCAAGAGCCAATAGTGATTGCTTAACCGCCTCAGCAACTCGGAGTTTTGTATCTCGTCTGAAACACTCGAAGAGCATCCCCAAGTAGCAGCTGCCCCTGTGTGGCACAAGGTGGTGGCCCTGCACCGGCCTGCATGTGGACAAGAGCCTGTCAGTAGGGGGCGATGATTGATGCGTAATCTCAATTGTGTAGTTTGTAGGCAATCTTGATTCGAAGCTTTCGTGACTGCAGGAATCCACACTCTTGAGTTATTTCGGTAAAGTCACCACGTGGGTAGAAACATAACAGATCACGGCGTTTAGATCACAACACGCACAATCGTCATCAGGTGGGACAACCACAGCAAGAGAAACTGCTGAAGTAGTAGGCGCCTACTCCAGCAGTTTGTTCTTATTGCTGCTGTGCTTGTCCCACCTGATGCCGATTGCTTGTGTTGCCATCGAAGCGCCCTCATCTATTATTTGTAGCGTAATGTTTTGAATTTGCTACATTTTGACCCAGACGCCAGCATGCAATGGCCTACTCGTTTTGAATGACGCAACAATAGTACGTTGTACATACACTGTTA
Organism: Petromyzon marinus; assembly: GCF_048934315.1. Taxonomy (NCBI): domain Eukaryota; kingdom Metazoa; phylum Chordata; class Hyperoartia; order Petromyzontiformes; family Petromyzontidae; genus Petromyzon; species Petromyzon marinus. The sequence continues at coordinate 173,578 of NW_027422735.1, forward strand.
AGCAGACGGTGCGTATTTGTAAAATAACTTCTTGTTAATACGATGTAACGTGATGCAGTCAATTTCGCTGCAGTAATTCAATGTTAATATGCCCGTCAATATGCCCGTCAATAATTTAGAATTAATACTTCTCTGATTGTGCGCGTACATGTAACATTTTGTCTGAGGGTCAAACATTGAATAAGTGATGTTAGGACAAAGTGCGTGTGTGTTTTGGAAGTAACCTGTACAGAGAACTCGGGTGAGACCCGTTGTTCTTGTGATACAGGTCAAAGGGTACTTTTGTGTTTCACGAAGCGTCTGCCTCTGGAGCAACTCATTGTCTTTGAAATAGGGAGCACGCTCGGATCATTAATCAGTTACAAGGCATACCACTTGAAATTACACGTATAGGAGGAGGTACATTCTCTACAACACGAATTGTAGTTTTGTCTTACGTGTTGACGTAGATTTTGTCTAACTGGGACTAGAAATGCACCTTGCTGATTGACGTCTGCATGTTCGTACCTATCAGTTGAAGCAAACCCCACTGCTGTTGTTGAGACGCTGTGCACCAATAAGGGTCCAACACATTGACGGCCTTCAGGCCAGGAAAGTCACAACATTTGCACACGAAGGACGCATTCACGCAAGTACCCCATGCTCCGTTTTGAAGTTTTAAAATGAAACATCTTTGAATTGTGTTGTGTTTTGAATTAGATTTTATTTCTTCATTAAAAGCTTGTATCAATTTACATCTGGAAGACTTCATTGAAAAGAACATTTCATGTGAATTTTCTCTCGTCATTAAGTAGATGGCCTTGCCGGGGGTTCGGTTCAATGCGGACACAAACAGTGTACACACACACAGTGTACACACACAGTGTATACACAGTGTACACATACACAGTGTACACACTGTACACACACAGTGTAAACACACATAGTGTATACACACATTGTACACACACAGTGTATACACACATTGTACACACACACAGTGTACACACACAGTGTACACACACAGTGTACACACACACAGTGTATACACATAGTGTACACACACAGTGTACACACCCAGTGTACACACACAGTGTATACACATAGTATACACACACAGTGTACACACAAAGTGTATACACACCGTGTACACACACCGTGTACACACACAGTGTACACACACTGACACACACACAGTGACACAGTGACACAACAACAACCGCCATTCGCCACTAAGTGGCGGTGACGTCACCACGACGCTTGTGCCAGGCACAGTGACACATACAGTGACACATAGCGACACACAGTGACACACAGTAATACACAATGTATACACAGTGTACACACACAAGTGTACACGCACAGTGTAGACACATACAGTCTATACACAGTGTATACACACAGTGTACATACACACACAGTGTACATACACACACAGTGTACACACACACAGTGGACACAGTGTATACACAATAATGTCCACGTTGTTGCTGAGCTCACGCACCCAAGGGAGGGAGCAATGGAAAATGAATCTAAATCAACTTAAACTCCAACTCTGTGACGTCACCACTCTGCATTACCTCATCGGCGTGAAACGCCAGGGGGAGGTGTACCTTGATAGTGACGTCATGTCACGAAGGTATTCACCTGTCCACCGCGCTCTTGAACGTGACGTCACCTCCGCTTGGGTCACTGCCAATATCGTTCCAGTGGCAATCCTAATTTGGGCACAGCTACGCCCAGTGACTGTCGGCTCATTAACATAATGTGTCCGTTAAAGCCGTCGCGAGTATATTGCGACGGGTTCAGCATCTACGATATATCGCATGGGACATTAACATAATTTAATTATACTCTAAATTATTTATTTACGGAGCAGCTCATTGTGGGAGGAGAGTGCGTCGTTTCCCGGATGTGACGTCACGCCACCTGCTACCGCGTGACGTCACGAGGTAACGAAGCTATCGCTTCCTGCACTGAAATCCGAGGTGAGAAATTCTCATCGCAATTGTGGTTGTTGTGGTGGTGGTTGTGGTGGTTGTTGTTTACCAAGGTAGAGCCTCTCTCTCGTAGGGATGTCAGTTGAGTAGCAGCGAGCATGGGAATTGATGTCCAGGTTGGAACTTTACAACGCGGGGCCTAGCCACGCGGGGCCTTGCCTCCTGCCCTATTTAATAAGCCTATGTATTGAGCCTATTTCATACGCCTATTTAATTAGTCTATTTAATAAGCCTATTTAATAAGCCAATTTAATACGCCTATTTAATACGCCTATTTATTGAGCCTATTTAATGAGCCTATTTAATAAGTCTATTTAATAAGCCTATTTAATAAGCCTATTTATTGATCCTATTTAATAAGCCTATTTAATAAGCCTATTTAATAAGCCTATTTCATTAGCCTATTTAATAAGCCTATTTAATAAGCCTATTTAATAAGCCTATTTAATACGCCTATTTAATAAACCTATTTAATAAGTATTTAATGAGCCCATGTATTAAGTCTATTTAATAAGCCTTTTTAATAAGCCTATTTAATAAGTCTATTTAATAAGCCTATTTAATAAGTCTATTTAATAAGCCTACTTAATAAGTATTTAATGAGCCTATTTAATAAGCCTATTTATTGAGCCTATTTAATAAGCCTATTTATTGAGCCTATTTAATAAGCCTATTTATTGAGCCTATTTAATACGCCTATTTCTTGAGCCTATTTAATAAGTCTATTTAATACACCTATTTAATAAGCCTATTTAATAAGCCTATTTAATAAGCCAATTTAATAAGCCTATTTAATGAGCCTATTTAATAAGTCTATTTAATAAGCCTATTTAATAAGCCTATTTAATAAGTATTTAATGAGCCTATTTAATAAGTCTATTAAATAAGCCTATTTAATAGGCCTATTTAATAAGTCTAAGTTGCTGAAATAAGCCTATTTAAAAAGCGTAAGTTGCTGAAATAAGCCTATTTAATAAGGCTATTTAATAAGCATAAGTTGCTGAAATAAGCCTATTTAATAAGCCTAAGTTGTTGAAATAAGCCTATTTAGTAAGGCTATTTAATAAGTCTAAGTTGCTGAAATAAACCTATTTAATAAGCCTAAGTTGCTAAAATAAGCCTATTTAATGAGGCTATTTAATTAGTCTATTTAATAAGTCTATTTAATAAACCTATTTAATAAGCCTATTTAATAAGCCTATTTAATACGCCTATTTAATAAACCTATTTAAGAAGTATTTAATGAGCCTATTTAATAAGCCTATTTATTGAGCCTATTTAATAAGCCTATTTATTGAGCCTATTTAATAAGCCTATTTATTGAGCCTATTTAATAAGCCTATGTATTGAGCCTATTTCATATGCCTATTTAATTAGTCTATTTAATAAGCCTATTTAATAAGCATATTTAATACGCCTATTTAATAAGCCTATTTAATAAGCATATTTATTGAGCCTATTTAATAAGTCTATTTAATAAGCCTATTTAATAAGCCTATTTATTGAGCCTATTTAATGAGCCTATTTAATAAGTCTATTTAATAAGCTTATTTAATAAGCCTATTTAATAAGCTTATTTATTGAGCCTATTTAATAAGTATATTTAATAAGCCTATTTAATAAGCCTATTTAATAAGTATTTAATGAGCCTATTTAATAAGTCTATTTAATAAGCCTATTTAATAGGCCTATTTAATAAGTCTAAGTTGCTGAAATAAGCCTATTTAATAAGCCTAAGTTGCTGAATAAGCCTATTTCATAAGCCTAAGTTGCTGAAATAAGCCTTTTTAATAAGTCTAAGTTGCTGAAATAAGCCTATTTAATAAGCCTAAGTTGCTGAAATAAGCCTATTTAATAAGGCAATTTAATAAGCCTAAGTTGCTAAAATAAGCCTATTTAATGAGGCTATTTAATAAGTCTATTTAATAAGCCTATTTAATACGCCTATTTAATAAGTCTATTTAATAAGTCTATTTAATAAGCCTATTTAATAAGCCTATTTAATAAGCCTATTTAATAAGCCTATTTATTAAGCCTATTTAATGAGCCTATTTAATAAGCCTATTTAATAAGCCTATTTATTGAGCCTATTTAATAAGTCTATTTAATAAGCCTATTTAATAAGCCTAAGTTACAGAAATAAGCCTATTTAATAAGTCTAAGTTGCTGAAATAAGGCTATTTAATAAGCCTAAGTTGCTGAAATAAGCCTATTTAATAAGCCTAAGTTGCTGAAATAAGCCTATTTAATAAGTCTAAGTTGCTGAAATAAGGCTATTTAATAAGCCTAAGTTGCTGAAATAAGCCTATTTAATAAGCCTAAGTTGCTGAAATAATCCTATTTAATCAGCGTAAGTTGCTGAAATAAGCCTATTTAATTAGCCCAAGTTGCTGAAATAAGCCTATTTAATAAGGCTATTTAATAAGCCTAAGTTGCTGAAATAAGCCTATTTAATAAGGCTATTTAATGAGCCTAAGTTGCTGAAATAAGCCTATTTAATAAGCCTAAGTGTCTGAACTAAGCCTATTTAAAAAGATATATTTAATAAGACTAAGTTGCTGAAATAAACCTATTTAAAAATGCTATTTAATAAGCCTAAGTTGCTGAAATAAGCCTATTTAATAAGGCTATTTAATAAGCCTAAGTTGCTGAATAAGCCTATTTAATAAGTCTAAGTTGCTGAAATAAGGCTATTTAATAAGCCTAAGTTGCTGAAATAAGCCTATTTAATAAGCCTACGTTGGTGAACTAAAACTATATAAAAAGGTCTATTTAATAAGTCTAAGTTGCTGAAAAAAACCTATTTACAAATGCTATTTAATAAGCCTAAATTGCTAGAAATAAACCTGTTCAATAAGGCTATTTAATAAGCATAAGTTGCTGAAATAAGCCTATTTAATAAGCCTAAGTTGCTGAAATAAGCCTATTTAATAAGGTTATTTAATAAGTCTAAGTTGCAGAAATAAACCTATTTAATAATGCTATTTAATACGCCTAATTTGCTTAAATAAGCATATTTAATAAGCCTAAGTTGCTAAAATAAGCCTATTTAATAGGCCTATCTAATAAGTCTAAGTTGCACAAATAAGCATATTTCAAAAGCATATTTAATGAGCCTAAGTTGCTGAAATGTCTATTTAATAAGTGATTTAATAAGTCTAAGTTGCTAAAATAAGCCTATTTAATAAGGCTATTTAATAAGCCTAAGTTGCTGAAATAAGCCTATTTAATAAGGCTATTTAATGAGCCTAAGTTCCTGAAAAAAGCCTATTTAATAAGGCTATTTAATGAGCCTAAGTTGCTGAAATAAGCCTATTTAATAAGCCTAAGTTTCTGAACTAAGCCTATTTAAAAATGCTATTTAATAAGCCTAAGTTGCTGAAATAAACCTGTTTAATAAGGCTATTTAATAATCATAAGTTGCTGAAATAAGCCTATTTAATAAGTATAAGTTGCTGAAATAAGCCTATTTAATAAGGCTATTTAATAAGTCTATTTAATAAACCTATTTAATAAGCCTATTTAATAAGCCTATTAATAAGCCTATTTAATACGCCTATTTAATAAGCCTATTTAATAAGCCTATTTATTGAGCCTATTTAATAAGCCTATTTAATAAGTCTATTTAATAAGTCTATTTAATAAGCCTAGTTAATAAGTATTTAATGAGCCTATTTAATAAGCCTATTTATTGAGCCTATTTAATAAGCCTATTTATTGAGCCTATTTAATAAGCCTATTTAATAAGCCTATTTAATAAGCCTATTTATTGAGCCTATTTAATAAGTCGATGTAATAAGCCTATTTAATGAGCCTATTTAATAAGCCTATTTAATAAGCCTATTTATTGAGCCTATTTAATAAGCCTATTTAATAAGCCTATTTAATAAGCCTCTTTATTGAGCCTATTTAATAAGTCTATTTAATAAGCCTATTTAATAAACCTATTTAATAAGTATTTAATGAGCATATTTAATCAGTCTATTTAATAAGCCTATTTAATAGGCCTATTTAATAAGTCTAAGTTGCTGAAATAAGCCTATTTAATAAGACTAAATTGCTGAATAAGCCTATTTCATAAGCCTAAGTTGCAGAAATAAGTATTTTTAATAAGTCTAAGTTGCTGAAATAAGCCTATTTAATAAGCATTGGTTGCTGAAATAAGCCTATTTAATAAGGCTATTTAATAAGCCTAAGTTGCTGAATAAGCCTATTTAATAAGCCTAAGTTGCTGAAATAAGCCTATTTAATAAGCCTAAGTTGCTGAAATAAGCCTATTTAATAAGCTTAAGTTGCTGTAGTAAGGCTATTTAATAAGTCTAAGTTGCTGAAAAAAGCCTAATTAATAAGCCTAAGTTGCTAAAATAAGCCTATTTAATCAGGCTATTGAATAAGTCTATTTAATAAGCCTATTTAATAAGCCTATTTAATAAGCCTATTTAATAAGCATATTGAATACGTCTATTTAATAAGTCTATTTAATAAGCCTATTTTATAGGCCTATTTAATAAGCCTATTTATTGAGCCTATTTAATGAGTCTATTTAATAAGCCTATTTGATAAGCATATTTAATAGGCCTATTTAATAAGTCTAAGTTGCTGAAATAAGCCTATTTAATAATCCTAAGTTGCTGAAATAAGCCTATTTAATAAGGCTATTTAATAAGCATAAGTTGCTGAAATAAACCTATTTAATAAGCCTAAGTTGCTAAAATAAGCCTATTTAATAAGCCTAAGTTGCTGAAATAAACCTATTTAATAACCTTAAGTTGCTGTAATAAGGCTATTTAATAAGTCTAAGTTGCTGAAATAAGCCTATTTAATAAGGCTATTTAATAAGCCTAAGTTGCTGAATAAGCCTATTTAATAAGCCTAAGTTGCTGAAATAAGCCTATTTAATAAGCCTAAGTTGCTGAAATAAGCCTATTTAATAAGCCTAAGTTGCTGTAATAAGGCTATTTAATAAGTCTAAGTTGCTGAAAAAAGCCTAATTAATAAGCCTAAGTTGCTAAAATAAGCCTATTTAATGAGGCTATTTAATAAGTCTATTTAATAAGCCTATTTAATAAGCCTATTTAATAAGCCTGTTTAATACGCCTATTTAATAAACCTATTTAATAAGTATATAATGAGCCTATTTAATAAGTCTATTTAATAAGCCTTTTTAATAAGCCTATTTAATAAGTCTATTTAATGAGCCTATTTAATAAGTCTATTTAATAAGTCTATTTAATAAGCCTATTTTTTGAGCCTATTTAATAAGCCTATTTATTGAGCCTATTTAATGAGCCTAATTATTGAGCCTATTTCATAAGCCTATTTAATAAGTCTATTTAATAAGCCTAATTAATAAGCCTATTTAATAAGCCTATTCAATAACTCTATTTAATAAGTCTATTTAATAAGCCTATTTAATAAGCCTATTTAATAAGCCTATTTATTAAGCATATTGAATACGTCTATTTAATAAGTCTATTTAATAAGCCTATTTTATAGGCCTATTTAATAAGCCTATTTATTGAGCCTATTTAATAAGTCTATTTAATAAGCCTATTTAATAAGCATATTTAATAAGTATTTAATGAGCCTATTTAATAAGTCTATTTAATAAGCCTATTTAATAGGCCTATTTAATAAGTCTAAGTTGCTGAAATAAGCCTATTTAATAATCCTAAGTTGCTGAAATAAGCCTATTTAATAAGGCTATTTAATAAGCATAAGTTGCTGAAATAAACCTATTTAATAAGCCTAAGTTGCTAAAATAAGCCTATTTAATAAGCCTAAGTTGCTGAAATAAACCTATTTAATAACCTTAAGTTGCTGTAATAAGGCTATTTAATAAGTCTAAGTTGCTGAAATAAGCCTATTTAATAAGGCTATTTAATAAGCCTAAGTTGCTGAATAAGCCTATTTAATAAGCCTAAGTTGCTGAAATAAGCCTATTTAATAAGCCTAAGTTGCTGAAATAAGCCTATTTAATAAGCCTAAGTTGCTGTAATAAGGCTATTTAATAAGTCTAAGTTGCTGAAAAAAGCCTAATTAATAAGCCTAAGTTGCTAAAATAAGCCTATTTAATGAGGCTATTTAATAAGTCTATTTAATAAGCCTATTTAATAAGCCTATTTAATAAGCCTATTTAATATGCCTATTTAATAAGCATATAATGAGCCTATTTAATAAGTCTATTTAATAAGCCTTTTTAATAAGCCTATTTAATAAGTCTATTTAATGAGCCTATTTAATGTCTATTTAATAAGTCTATTTAATAAGCCTATTTTTTGAGCCTATTTAATAAGCCTATTTATTGAGCCTATTTAATAAGCCTAATTATTGAGCCTATTTCATGAGCCTATTTAATAAGTCTATTTAATAAGCCTAATTAATAAGCCTATTTAATAAGCCTATTCAATAACTCTATTTAATAAGTCTATTTAATAAGCCTATTTAATAAGTATTTAATGAGCCTATTTAAAAATCCTATTTATTGAGCCTATTTAATAAGCCTATTTATTGAGCCTATTTAATAAGCCTATTTAATAAGACTATTTATTGAGCCTATTTAATGTCTATTTAATAAGCCTATTTAATAAGCCTATTTATTGAGCCTATTTAATAAGCCTATTTAATAAGTCTATTTAATAAGCCTATTTATTGAGCCTATTTAATAAGCCTATTTATTGAGCCTATTTAATAAGCCTATTTATTGAGCCTATTTAATAAGCCTATTTATTGAGCCTATTTCATACGCCTATTTAATTTGTCTATTTAATAAGCCTATTTAATAAGCCTATTTAATACGCCTATTTAATGAGCCTATTTAATAAGCCTATTTATTGAGCCTATTTAATAAGTCTATTTAATAAGCCTATTTAATAAACCTATTTATTGAGCCTATTTAATGAGCCTATTTAATAAGTCTATTTAATAAGCCTATTTAATAAGCCTATTTAATAAGCTTATTTATTGAGCCTATTTAATAAGTCTATTTAATAAGCCTATTTAATAAGCCTATTTAATAAGTATTTAATGAGACTATTTAATAAGTCTATTTAATAAGCCTATTTAATAGGCCTATTTAATAAGTCTAAGTTGCTGAAATAAGCCTATTTAATAAGCCTAAGTTGCTGAATAAGCCTATTTCATAAGCCTAAGTTGCTGAAATAAGCCTTTTTAATAAGTCTAAGTTGCTGAAATAAGCCTATTTAATAAGCCTAAGTTGCTGAAATAAGCCTATTTAATAAGGCAATTTAATAAGCCTAAGTTGCTAAAATAAGCCTATTTAATGTGGCTATTTAATAAGTCTATTTAATAAGCCTATTTAATACGCCTATTTAATAAGTCTATTTAATAAGCCTATTTAATAAGCCTATTTAATAAGCCTATTTAATAAGTCTATTTAATAAGCCTATTTAATAAGCCTATTTAATAAGCCTATTTAATAAGCCTATTTATGAAGCCTATTTAATGAGCCTATTTAATAAGCCTATTTAATAAGCCTATTTATTGAGCCTATTTAATAAGTCTATTTAATAAGCCTATTTAATAAGCCTAAGTTACTGAAATAAGCCTATTTAATAAGTCTAAGTTGCTGAAATAAGGCTATTTAATAAGCCTAAGTTGCTGAAATAAGGCTATTTAATAAGGCTATTTAATAAGCCTAAGTTGCTGAATAAGCCTATTTAATAAGCCTAAGTTGCTGAAATAAGCCTATTTAATAAGCCTAAGTTGCTGAAATAAGCCTATTTAATAAGCTTAAGTTGCTGTAGTAAGGCTATTTAATAAGTCTAAGTTGCTGAAAAAAGCCTAATTAATAAGCCTAAGTTGCTAAAATAAGCCTATTTAATCAGGCTATTGAATAAGTCTATTTAATAAGCCTATTTAATAAGCCTATTTAATAAGCCTATTTAATAAGCATATTGAATACGTCTATTTAATAAGTCTATTTAATAAGCCTATTTTATAGGCCTATTTAATAAGCCTATTTATTGAGCCTATTTAATGAGTCTATTTAATAAGCCTATTTGATAAGCATATTTAATAGGCCTATTTAATAAGTCTAAGTTGCTGAAATAAGCCTATTTAATAATCCTAAGTTGCTGAAATAAGCCTATTTAATAAGGCTATTTAATAAGCATAAGTTGCGGAAATAAACCTATTTAATAAGCCTAAGTTGCTAAAATAAGCCTATTTAATAAGCCTAAGTTGCTGAAATAAACCTATTTAATAACCTTAAGTTGCTGTAATAAGGCTATTTAATAAGTCTAAGTTGCTGAAATAAGCCTATTTAATAAGGCTATTTAATAAGCCTAAGTTGCTGAATAAGCCTATTTAATAAGCCTAAGTTGCTGAAATAAGCCTATTTAATAAGCCTAAGTTGCTGAAATAAGCCTATTTAATAAGCCTAAGTTGCTGTAATAAGGCTATTTAATAAGTCTAAGTTGCTGAAAAAAGCCTAATTAATAAGCCTAAGTTGCTAAAATAAGCCTATTTAATGAGGCTATTTAATAAGTCTATTTAATAAGCCTATTTAATAAGCCTATTTAATAAGCCTGTTTAATACGCCTATTTAATAAACCTATTTAATAAGTATATAATGAGCCTATTTAATAAGTCTATTTAATAAGCCTTTTTAATAAGCCTATTTAATAAGTCTATTTAATGAGCCTATTTAATAAGTCTATTTAATAAGTCTATTTAATAAGCCTATTTTTTGAGCCTATTTAATAAGCCTATTTATTGAGCCTATTTAATGAGCCTAATTATTGAGCCTATTTCATAAGCCTATTTAATAAGTCTATTTAATAAGCCTAATTAATAAGCCTATTTAATAAGCCTATTCAATAACTCTATTTAATAAGTCTATTTAATAAGCCTATTTAATAAGCCTATTTAATAAGCCTATTTATTAAGCATATTGAATACGTCTATTTAATAAGTCTATTTAATAAGCCTATTTTATAGGCCTATTTAATAAGCCTATTTATTGAGCCTATTTAATAAGTCTATTTAATAAGCCTATTTAATAAGCATATTTAATAAGTATTTAATGAGCCTATTTAATAAGTCTATTTAATAAGCCTATTTAATAGGCCTATTTAATAAGTCTAAGTTGCTGAAATAAGCCTATTTAATAATCCTAAGTTGCTGAAATAAGCCTATTTAATAAGGCTATTTAATAAGCATAAGTTGCTGAAATAAACCTATTTAATAAGCCTAAGTTGCTAAAATAAGCCTATTTAATAAGCCTAAGTTGCTGAAATAAACCTATTTAATAACCTTAAGTTGCTGTAATAAGGCTATTTAATAAGTCTAAGTTGCTGAAATAAGCCTATTTAATAAGGCTATTTAATAAGCCTAAGTTGCTGAATAAGCCTATTTAATAAGCCTAAGTTGCTGAAATAAGCCTATTTAATAAGCCTAAGTTGCTGAAATAAGCCTATTTAATAAGCCTAAGTTGCTGTAATAAGGCTATTTAATAGGTCTAAGTTGCTGAAAAAAGCCTAATTAATAAGCCTAAGTTGCTAAAATAAGCCTATTTAATGAGGCTATTTAATAAGTCTATTTAATAAGCCTATTTAATAAGCCTATTTAATAAGCCTATTTAATACGCCTATTTAATAAGCATATAATGAGCCTATTTAATAAGTCTATTTAATAAGCCTTTTTAATAAGCCTATTTAATAAGTCTATTTAATGAGCCTATTTAATGTCTATTTAATAAGTCTATTTAATAAGCCTATTTTTTGAGCCTATTTAATAAGCCTATTTATTGAGCCTATTTAATAAGCCTAATTATTGAGCCTATTTCATGAGCCTATTTAATAAGTCTATTTAATAAGCCTAATTAATAAGCCTATTTAATAAGCCTATTCAATAACTCTATTTAATAAGTCTATTTAATAAGCCTATTTAATAAGTATTTAATGAGCCTATTTAAAAATCCTATTTATTGAGCCTATTTAATAAGCCTATTTATTGAGCCTATTTAATAAGCCTATTTAATAAGCCTATTTATTGAGCCTATTTAATGTCTATTTAATAAGCCTATTTAATAAGCCTATTTATTGAGCCTATTTAATAAGCCTATTTAATAAGTCTATTTAATAAGCCTATTTATTGAGCCTATTTAATAAGCCTATTTATTGAGCCTATTTAATAAGCCTATTTATTGAGCCTATTTAATAAGCCTATTTATTGAGCCTATTTCATACGCCTATTTAATTAGTCTATTTAATAAGCCAATTTAATAAGCCTATTTAATACGCCTATTTAATGAGCCTATTTAATAAGCCTATTTATTGAGCCTATTTAATAAGTCTATTTAATAAGCCTATTTAATAAACCTATTTATTGAGCCTATTTAATGAGCCTATTTAATAAGTCTATTTAATAAGCCTATTTAATAAGCCTATTTAATAAGCTTATTTATTGAGCCTATTTAATAAGTCTATTTAATAAGCCTATTTAATAAGCCTATTTAATAAGTATTTAATGAGACTATTTAATAAGTCTATTTAATAAGCCTATTTAATAGGCCTATTTAATAAGTCTAAGTTGCTGAAATAAGCCTATTTAATAAGCCTAAGTTGCTGAATAAGCCTATTTCATAAGCCTAAGTTGCTGAAATAAGCCTTTTTAATAAGTCTAAGTTGCTGAAATAAGCCTATTTAATAAGCCTAAGTTGCTGAAATAAGCCTATTTAATAAGGCAATTTAATAAGCCTAAGTTGCTAAAATAAGCCTATTTAATGTGGCTATTTAATAAGTCTATTTAATAAGCCTATTTAATACGCCTATTTAATAAGTCTATTTAATAAGCCTATTTAATAAGCCTATTTAATAAGCCTATTTAATAAGTCTATTTAATAAGCCTATTTAATAAGCCTATTTAATAAGCCTATTTAATAAGCCTATTTATGAAGCCTATTTAATGAGCCTATTTAATAAGCCTATTTAATAAGCCTATTTATTGAGCCTATTTAATAAGTCTATTTAATAAGCCTATTTAATAAGCCTAAGTTACTGAAATAAGCCTATTTAATAAGTCTAAGTTGCTGAAATAAGGCTATTTAATAAGCCTAAGTTGCTGAAATAAGCCTATTTAATAAGCCTAAGTTGCTGAAATAAGCCTATTTAATAAGTCTAAGTTGCTGAAATAAGGCTATTTAATAAGCCTAAGTTGCTGAAATAAGGCTATTTAATAAGCCTAAGTTGCTGAAATAAGCCTATTTAATAAGCCTAAGTTGCTGAAATAAGCCTATTTAATAAGCCTAAGTTGCTGAAATAAGCCTATTTAATAAGTCTAAGTTGCTGAAATAAGGCTATTTAATAAGTTGAAGTTGCTGAAATAATCCTATTTAATCAGCGTAAGTTGCTGAAATAAGCCTATTTAATTAGCCCAAGTTGCTGAAATAAGCCTATTTAATAAGGCTATTTAATAAGCCTAAGTTGCTGAAATAAGCCTATTTAATAAGGCTATTTAATGAGCCTAAGTTGCTGAAATAAGCCTATTTAATAAGCCTAAGTTTCTGAACTAAGCCTATTTAAAAAGGTATATTTAATAAGTCTAAGTTGCTGAAATAAAACTATTTAAAAATGTTATTTAATAAGCCTAAGTTGCTGAAATAAACCTGTTTTATAAGGCTATTTAATAAGCATAAGTTGCTGAAATAAGCCTATTTAATAAGCCTAAGTTGCTGAATAAGCCTATTTCATAAGCCTAAGTTGCTGAAATAAGCCTTTTTAATATGTCTAAGTTGCTGAAATAAGCCTATTTAATAAGCCTAAGTTGCTGAAATAAGCCTATTTAATAAGGCTATTTAATATGCCTAAGTTGCTGAATAAGCCTATTTAATAAGCCTACGTTGGTGAACTAAACCTATATAAAAAGGTATATTTAATAAGTCTAAGTTGCTGAAAAAAACCTATTTAAAAATGCTATTTAATAAGCCTAAATTGCTAGAAATAAACCTGTTTAATACGGCTATTTAATAAGCATAAGTTGCTGAAATAAGCCTATTTAATAAGCCTAAGTTGCTGAAATAAGCCTATTTAATAAGGCTATTTAAAAAGTCTAAGTTGCAGAAATAAACCTATTTAATAATGCTATTTAATACGCCTAATTTGCTTAAATAAGCATATTTAATAAGCCTAAGTTGCTAAAATAAGCCTATTTAATAGGCCTATCTAATAAGTCTAAGTTGCACAAATAAGCATATTTCATAAGCATATTTAATGAGCCTAAGTTGCTGAAATGTCTATTTAATAAGTCGATTTAATAAGTCTAAGTTGCTAAAATAAGCCTATTTAATAAGGCTATTTAATAAGCCTAAGTTGCTGAAACAAGCCTATTTAATAAGGCTATTTAATGAGCCTAAGTTCCTGAAAAAAGCCTATTTAATAAGGCTATTTAATGAGCCTAAGTTGCTGAAATAAGCCTATTTAATAAGCCTAAGTTTCTGAACTAAGCCTATTTAAAAATGCTATTTAATAAGCTTAAGTTGCTGAAATAAACCTGTTTAATAAGGCTATTTAATAATCATAAGTTGCTGAAATAAGCCTATTTAATAAGCCTAAGTTGCTGAAATAAGCCTATTTAATAAGACTATTTAATAAGTCTATTTAATAAGCCTATTTAATAAGCCTATTTAATAAGCCTATTAATAAGCCTATTTAATACGCCTATTTAATATGCCTATTTAATAAGCCTATTTAATAAGCCTATTTATTGAGCCTATTTAATAAGCCAATTTAATAAGCCTATTTAATAAGTCTATTTAATAAGCCTATTTAATACGCCTATTTAATAAGCCTATTTAATAAGCATATTGAATATGTCTATTTAATAAGTCTATTTAATAAGCCTATTTTATAGGCCTATTTAATAAGCCTATTTATTGAGCCTATTTAATAAGCCTATTTAATAAGCCTATTTAATAAGTCTATTTAATAAGTCTATTTAATAAGCCTAGTTAATAAGTATTTAATGAGCCTATTTAATAAGCCTATTTATTGAGCCTATTTAATAAGCCTATTTATTGAGCCTATTTAATAAGCCTATTTAATAAGCCTATTTAATAAGCCTATTTATTGAGCCTATTTAATAAGTCGATGTAATAAGCCTATTTAATGAGCCTATTTAATAAGCCTATTTAATAAGCCTATTTATTGAGCCTATTTAATAAGCCTATTTAATAAGCCTATTTAATAAGCCTCTTTATTGAGCCTATTTAATAAGTCTATTTAATAAGCCTATTTAATAAACCTATTTAATAAGTATTTAATGAGCATATTTAATCAGTCTATTTAATAAGCCTATTTAATAGGCCTATTTAATAAGTCTAAGTTGCTGAAATAAGCCTATTTAATAAGACTAAATTGCTGAATAAGCCTATTTCATAAGCCTAAGTTGCAGAAATAAGTATTTTTAATAAGTCTAAGTTGCTGAAATAAGCCTATTTAATAAGCATTGGTTGCTGAAATAAGCCTATTTAATAAGGCTATTTAATAAGCCTAAGTTGCTGAATAAGCCTATTTAATAAGCCTAAGTTGCTGAAATAAGCCTATTTAATAAGCCTAAGTTGCTGAAATAAGCCTATTTAATAAGCTTAAGTTGCTGTAGTAAGGCTATTTAATAAGTCTAAGTTGCTGAAAAAAGCCTAATTAATAAGCCTAAGTTGCTAAAATAAGCCTATTTAATCAGGCTATTGAATAAGTCTATTTAATAAGCCTATTTAATAAGCCTATTTAATAAGCCTATTTAATAAGCATATTGAATACGTCTATTTAATAAGTCTATTTAATAAGCCTATTTTATAGGCCTATTTAATAAGCCTATTTATTGAGCCTATTTAATGAGTCTATTTAATAAGCCTATTTGATAAGCATATTTAATAGGCCTATTTAATAAGTCTAAGTTGCTGAAATAAGCCTATTTAATAATCCTAAGTTGCTGAAATAAGCCTATTTAATAAGGCTATTTAATAAGCATAAGTTGCTGAAATAAACCTATTTAATAAGCCTAAGTTGCTAAAATAAGCCTATTTAATAAGCCTAAGTTGCTGAAATAAACCTATTTAATAACCTTAAGTTGCTGTAATAAGGCTATTTAATAAGTCTAAGTTGCTGAAATAAGCCTATTTAATAAGGCTATTTAATAAGCCTAAGTTGCTGAATAAGCCTATTTAATAAGCCTAAGTTGCTGAAATAAGCCTATTTAATAAGCCTAAGTTGCTGAAATAAGCCTATTTAATAAGCCTAAGTTGCTGTAATAAGGCTATTTAATAAGTCTAAGTTGCTGAAAAAAGCCTAATTAATAAGCCTAAGTTGCTAAAATAAGCCTATTTAATGAGGCTATTTAATAAGTCTATTTAATAAGCCTATTTAATAAGCCTATTTAATAAGCCTGTTTAATACGCCTATTTAATAAACCTATTTAATAAGTATATAATGAGCCTATTTAATAAGTCTATTTAATAAGCCTTTTTAATAAGCCTATTTAATAAGTCTATTTAATGAGCCTATTTAATAAGTCTATTTAATAAGTCTATTTAATAAGCCTATTTTTTGAGCCTATTTAATAAGCCTATTTATTGAGCCTATTTAATGAGCCTAATTATTGAGCCTATTTCATAAGCCTATTTAATAAGTCTATTTAATAAGCCTAATTAATAAGCCTATTTAATAAGCCTATTCAATAACTCTATTTAATAAGTCTATTTAATAAGCCTATTTAATAAGCCTATTTAATAAGCCTATTTATTAAGCATATTGAATACGTCTATTTAATAAGTCTATTTAATAAGCCTATTTTATAGGCCTATTTAATAAGCCTATTTATTGAGCCTATTTAATAAGTCTATTTAATAAGCCTATTTAATAAGCATATTTAATAAGTATTTAATGAGCCTATTTAATAAGTCTATTTAATAAGCCTATTTAATAGGCCTATTTAATAAGTCTAAGTTGCTGAAATAAGCCTATTTAATAATCCTAAGTTGCTGAAATAAGCCTATTTAATAAGGCTATTTAATAAGCATAAGTTGCTGAAATAAACCTATTTAATAAGCCTAAGTTGCTAAAATAAGCCTATTTAATAAGCCTAAGTTGCTGAAATAAACCTATTTAATAACCTTAAGTTGCTGTAATAAGGCTATTTAATAAGTCTAAGTTGCTGAAATAAGCCTATTTAATAAGGCTATTTAATAAGCCTAAGTTGCTGAATAAGCCTATTTAATAAGCCTAAGTTGCTGAAATAAGCCTATTTAATAAGCCTAAGTTGCTGAAATAAGCCTATTTAATAAGCCTAAGTTGCTGTAATAAGGCTATTTAATAAGTCTAAGTTGCTGAAAAAAGCCTAATTAATAAGCCTAAGTTGCTAAAATAAGCCTATTTAATGAGGCTATTTAATAAGTCTATTTAATAAGCCTATTTAATAAGCCTATTTAATAAGCCTATTTAATATGCCTATTTAATAAGCATATAATGAGCCTATTTAATAAGTCTATTTAATAAGCCTTTTTAATAAGCCTATTTAATAAGTCTATTTAATGAGCCTATTTAATGTCTATTTAATAAGTCTATTTAATAAGCCTATTTTTTGAGCCTATTTAATAAGCCTATTTATTGAGCCTATTTAATAAGCCTAATTATTGAGCCTATTTCATGAGCCTATTTAATAAGTCTATTTAATAAGCCTAATTAATAAGCCTATTTAATAAGCCTATTCAATAACTCTATTTAATAAGTCTATTTAATAAGCCTATTTAATAAGTATTTAATGAGCCTATTTAAAAATCCTATTTATTGAGCCTATTTAATAAGCCTATTTATTGAGCCTATTTAATAAGCCTATTTAATAAGACTATTTATTGAGCCTATTTAATGTCTATTTAATAAGCCTATTTAATAAGCCTATTTATTGAGCCTATTTAATAAGCCTATTTAATAAGTCTATTTAATAAGCCTATTTATTGAGCCTATTTAATAAGCCTATTTATTGAGCCTATTTAATAAGCCTATTTATTGAGCCTATTTAATAAGCCTATTTATTGAGCCTATTTCATACGCCTATTTAATTTGTCTATTTAATAAGCCTATTTAATAAGCCTATTTAATACGCCTATTTAATGAGCCTATTTAATAAGCCTATTTATTGAGCCTATTTAATAAGTCTATTTAATAAGCCTATTTAATAAACCTATTTATTGAGCCTATTTAATGAGCCTATTTAATAAGTCTATTTAATAAGCCTATTTAATAAGCCTATTTAATAAGCTTATTTATTGAGCCTATTTAATAAGTCTATTTAATAAGCCTATTTAATAAGCCTATTTAATAAGTATTTAATGAGACTATTTAATAAGTCTATTTAATAAGCCTATTTAATAGGCCTATTTAATAAGTCTAAGTTGCTGAAATAAGCCTATTTAATAAGCCTAAGTTGCTGAATAAGCCTATTTCATAAGCCTAAGTTGCTGAAATAAGCCTTTTTAATAAGTCTAAGTTGCTGAAATAAGCCTATTTAATAAGCCTAAGTTGCTGAAATAAGCCTATTTAATAAGGCAATTTAATAAGCCTAAGTTGCTAAAATAAGCCTATTTAATGTGGCTATTTAATAAGTCTATTTAATAAGCCTATTTAATACGCCTATTTAATAAGTCTATTTAATAAGCCTATTTAATAAGCCTATTTAATAAGCCTATTTAATAAGTCTATTTAATAAGCCTATTTAATAAGCCTATTTAATAAGCCTAAGTTACTGAAATAAGCCTATTTAATAAGTCTAAGTTGCTGAAATAAGGCTATTTAATAAGCCTAAGTTGCTGAAATAAGGCTATTTAATAAGGCTATTTAATAAGCCTAAGTTGCTGAATAAGCCTATTTAATAAGCCTAAGTTGCTGAAATAAGCCTATTTAATAAGCCTAAGTTGCTGAAATAAGCCTATTTAATAAGCTTAAGTTGCTGTAGTAAGGCTATTTAATAAGTCTAAGTTGCTGAAAAAAGCCTAATTAATAAGCCTAAGTTGCTAAAATAAGCCTATTTAATCAGGCTATTGAATAAGTCTATTTAATAAGCCTATTTAATAAGCCTATTTAATAAGCCTATTTAATAAGCATATTGAATACGTCTATTTAATAAGTCTATTTAATAAGCCTATTTTATAGGCCTATTTAATAAGCCTATTTATTGAGCCTATTTAATGAGTCTATTTAATAAGCCTATTTGATAAGCATATTTAATAGGCCTATTTAATAAGTCTAAGTTGCTGAAATAAGCCTATTTAATAATCCTAAGTTGCTGAAATAAGCCTATTTAATAAGGCTATTTAATAAGCATAAGTTGCGGAAATAAACCTATTTAATAAGCCTAAGTTGCTAAAATAAGCCTATTTAATAAGCCTAAGTTGCTGAAATAAACCTATTTAATAACCTTAAGTTGCTGTAATAAGGCTATTTAATAAGTCTAAGTTGCTGAAATAAGCCTATTTAATAAGGCTATTTAATAAGCCTAAGTTGCTGAATAAGCCTATTTAATAAGCCTAAGTTGCTGAAATAAGCCTATTTAATAAGCCTAAGTTGCTGAAATAAGCCTATTTAATAAGCCTAAGTTGCTGTAATAAGGCTATTTAATAAGTCTAAGTTGCTGAAAAAAGCCTAATTAATAAGCCTAAGTTGCTAAAATAAGCCTATTTAATGAGGCTATTTAATAAGTCTATTTAATAAGCCTATTTAATAAGCCTATTTAATAAGCCTGTTTAATACGCCTATTTAATAAACCTATTTAATAAGTATATAATGAGCCTATTTAATAAGTCTATTTAATAAGCCTTTTTAATAAGCCTATTTAATAAGTCTATTTAATGAGCCTATTTAATAAGTCTATTTAATAAGTCTATTTAATAAGCCTATTTTTTGAGCCTATTTAATAAGCCTATTTATTGAGCCTATTTAATGAGCCTAATTATTGAGCCTATTTCATAAGCCTATTTAATAAGTCTATTTAATAAGCCTAATTAATAAGCCTATTTAATAAGCCTATTCAATAACTCTATTTAATAAGTCTATTTAATAAGCCTATTTAATAAGCCTATTTAATAAGCCTATTTATTAAGCATATTGAATACGTCTATTTAATAAGTCTATTTAATAAGCCTATTTTATAGGCCTATTTAATAAGCCTATTTATTGAGCCTATTTAATAAGTCTATTTAATAAGCCTATTTAATAAGCATATTTAATAAGTATTTAATGAGCCTATTTAATACGTCTATTTAATAAGCCTATTTAATAGGCCTATTTAATAAGTCTAAGTTGCTGAAATAAGCCTATTTAATAATCCTAAGTTGCTGAAATAAGCCTATTTAATAAGGCTATTTAATAAGCATAAGTTGCTGAAATAAACCTATTTAATAAGCCTAAGTTGCTAAAATAAGCCTATTTAATAAGCCTAAGTTGCTGAAATAAACCTATTTAATAACCTTAAGTTGCTGTAATAAGGCTATTTAATAAGTCTAAGTTGCTGAAATAAGCCTATTTAATAAGGCTATTTAATAAGCCTAAGTTGCTGAATAAGCCTATTTAATAAGCCTAAGTTGCTGAAATAAGCCTATTTAATAAGCCTAAGTTGCTGAAATAAGCCTATTTAATAAGCCTAAGTTGCTGTAATAAGGCTATTTAATAGGTCTAAGTTGCTGAAAAAAGCCTAATTAATAAGCCTAAGTTGCTAAAATAAGCCTATTTAATGAGGCTATTTAATAAGTCTATTTAATAAGCCTATTTAATAAGCCTATTTAATAAGCCTATTTAATACGCCTATTTAATAAGCATATAATGAGCCTATTTAATAAGTCTATTTAATAAGCCTTTTTAATAAGCCTATTTAATAAGTCTATTTAATGAGCCTATTTAATGTCTATTTAATAAGTCTATTTAATAAGCCTATTTTTTGAGCCTATTTAATAAGCCTATTTATTGAGCCTATTTAATAAGCCTAATTATTGAGCCTATTTCATGAGCCTATTTAATAAGTCTATTTAATAAGCCTAATTAATAAGCCTATTTAATAAGCCTATTCAATAACTCTATTTAATAAGTCTATTTAATAAGCCTATTTAATAAGTATTTAATGAGCCTATTTAAAAATCCTATTTATTGAGCCTATTTAATAAGCCTATTTATTGAGCCTATTTAATAAGCCTATTTAATAAGCCTATTTATTGAGCCTATTTAATGTCTATTTAATAAGCCTATTTAATAAGCCTATTTATTGAGCCTATTTAATAAGCCTATTTAATAAGTCTATTTAATAAGCCTATTTATTGAGCCTATTTAATAAGCCTATTTATTGAGCCTATTTAATAAGCCTATTTATTGAGCCTATTTAATAAGCCTATTTATTGAGCCTATTTCATACGCCTATTTAATTAGTCTATTTAATAAGCCAATTTAATAAGCCTATTTAATACGCCTATTTAATGAGCCTATTTAATAAGCCTATTTATTGAGCCTATTTAATAAGTCTATTTAATAAGCCTATTTAATAAACCTATTTATTGAGCCTATTTAATGAGCCTATTTAATAAGTCTATTTAATAAGCCTATTTAATAAGCCTATTTAATAAGCTTATTTATTGAGCCTATTTAATAAGTCTATTTAATAAGCCTATTTAATAAGCCTATTTAATAAGTATTTAATGAGACTATTTAATAAGTCTATTTAATAAGCCTATTTAATAGGCCTATTTAATAAGTCTAAGTTGCTGAAATAAGCCTATTTAATAAGCCTAAGTTGCTGAATAAGCCTATTTCATAAGCCTAAGTTGCTGAAATAAGCCTTTTTAATAAGTCTAAGTTGCTGAAATAAGCCTATTTAATAAGCCTAAGTTGCTGAAATAAGCCTATTTAATAAGGCAATTTAATAAGCCTAAGTTGCTAAAATAAGCCTATTTAATGTGGCTATTTAATAAGTCTATTTAATAAGCCTATTTAATACGCCTATTTAATAAGTCTATTTAATAAGCCTATTTAATAAGCCTATTTAATAAGCCTATTTAATAAGTCTATTTAATAAGCCTATTTAATAAGCCTATTTAATAAGCCTATTTAATAAGCCTATTTATGAAGCCTATTTAATGAGCCTATTTAATAAGCCTATTTAATAAGCCTATTTATTGAGCCTATTTAATAAGTCTATTTAATAAGCCTATTTAATAAGCCTAAGTTACTGAAATAAGCCTATTTAATAAGTCTAAGTTGCTGAAATAAGGCTATTTAATAAGCCTAAGTTGCTGAAATAAGCCTATTTAATAAGCCTAAGTTGCTGAAATAAGCCTATTTAATAAGTCTAAGTTGCTGAAATAAGGCTATTTAATAAGCCTAAGTTGCTGAAATAAGGCTATTTAATAAGCCTAAGTTGCTGAAATAAGCCTATTTAATAAGCCTAAGTTGCTGAAATAAGCCTATTTAATAAGCCTAAGTTGCTGAAATAAGCCTATTTAATAAGTCTAAGTTGCTGAAATAAGGCTATTTAATAAGTTGAAGTTGCTGAAATAATCCTATTTAATCAGCGTAAGTTGCTGAAATAAGCCTATTTAATTAGCCCAAGTTGCTGAAATAAGCCTATTTAATAAGGCTATTTAATAAGCCTAAGTTGCTGAAATAAGCCTATTTAATAAGGCTATTTAATGAGCCTAAGTTGCTGAAATAAGCCTATTTAATAAGCCTAAGTTTCTGAACTAAGCCTATTTAAAAAGGTATATTTAATAAGTCTAAGTTGCTGAAATAAAACTATTTAAAAATGTTATTTAATAAGCCTAAGTTGCTGAAATAAACCTGTTTTATAAGGCTATTTAATAAGCATAAGTTGCTGAAATAAGCCTATTTAATAAGCCTAAGTTGCTGAATAAGCCTATTTCATAAGCCTAAGTTGCTGAAATAAGCCTTTTTAATATGTCTAAGTTGCTGAAATAAGCCTATTTAATAAGCCTAAGTTGCTGAAATAAGCCTATTTAATAAGGCTATTTAATATGCCTAAGTTGCTGAATAAGCCTATTTAATAAGCCTACGTTGGTGAACTAAACCTATATAAAAAGGTATATTTAATAAGTCTAAGTTGCTGAAAAAAACCTATTTAAAAATGCTATTTAATAAGCCTAAATTGCTAGAAATAAACCTGTTTAATACGGCTATTTAATAAGCATAAGTTGCTGAAATAAGCCTATTTAATAAGCCTAAGTTGCTGAAATAAGCCTATTTAATAAGGCTATTTAAAAAGTCTAAGTTGCAGAAATAAACCTATTTAATAATGCTATTTAATACGCCTAATTTGCTTAAATAAGCATATTTAATAAGCCTAAGTTGCTAAAATAAGCCTATTTAATAGGCCTATCTAATAAGTCTAAGTTGCACAAATAAGCATATTTCATAAGCATATTTAATGAGCCTAAGTTGCTGAAATGTCTATTTAATAAGTCGATTTAATAAGTCTAAGTTGCTAAAATAAGCCTATTTAATAAGGCTATTTAATAAGCCTAAGTTGCTGAAACAAGCCTATTTAATAAGGCTATTTAATGAGCCTAAGTTCCTGAAAAAAGCCTATTTAATAAGGCTATTTAATGAGCCTAAGTTGCTGAAATAAGCCTATTTAATAAGCCTAAGTTTCTGAACTAAGCCTATTTAAAAATGCTATTTAATAAGCTTAAGTTGCTGAAATAAACCTGTTTAATAAGGCTATTTAATAATCATAAGTTGCTGAAATAAGCCTATTTAATAAGCCTAAGTTGCTGAAATAAGCCTATTTAATAAGACTATTTAATAAGTCTATTTAATAAGCCTATTTAATAAGCCTATTTAATAAGCCTATTAATAAGCCTATTTAATACGCCTATTTAATATGCCTATTTAATAAGCCTATTTAATAAGCCTATTTATTGAGCCTATTTAATAAGCCAATTTAATAAGCCTATTTAATAAGTCTATTTAATAAGCCTATTTAATACGCCTATTTAATAAGCCTATTTAATAAGCATATTGAATATGTCTATTTAATAAGTCTATTTAATAAGCCTATTTTATAGGCCTATTTAATAAGCCTATTTATTGAGCCTATTTAATGAGCCTATTTAATAAGTCTATTTAATAAGCCTATTTAATAGGCCTATTTAATAAGTCTAAGTTGCTGAAATAAGCCTATTTAATAATCCTAAGTTGCTGAAATAAGCCTATTTAATAAGGCTATTTAATAAGCATAAGTTGCTGAAATAAACCTATTTAATAAGCCTAAGTTGCTAAAATAAGCCTATTTAATAAGCCTAAGTTGCTGAAATAAACCTATTTAATAACCTTAAGTTGCTGTAATAAGGCTATTTAATAAGTCTAAGTTGCTGAAATAAGCCTATTTAATAAGGCTATTTAATAAGCCTAAGTTGCTGAATAAGCCTATTTAATAAGCCTAAGTTGCTGAAATAAGCCTATTTAATAAGCCTAAGTTGCTGAAATAAGCCTATTTAATAAGCCTAAGTTGCTGTAATAAGGCTATTTAATAAGTCTAAGTTGCTGAAAAAAGCCGAATTAATAAGCCTAAGTTGCTAAAATAAGCCTATTTAATGAGGCTATTTAATAAGTCTATTTAATAAGCCTATTTCATAAGCCTATTTAATATGTCTATTTAATAAGCCTAATTAATAAGCCTATTTAATAAGCCTATTCAATAACTCTATTTAATAAGTCTATTTAATAAGCCTATTTAATAAGCCTATTTAATAAGCCTATTTAATAAGCATATTGAATACGTCTATTTAATAAGTCTATTTAATAAGCCTATTTTATAGGCCTATTTAATAAGCCTATTTATTGAGCCTATTTAATAAGTCTATTTAATAAGCCTATTTAATAAGCATATTTAATAAGTATTTAATGAGCCTATTTAATAAGTCTATTTAATAAGCCTATTTAATAGGCCTATTTAATAAGTCTAAGTTGCTGAAATAAGCCTATTTAATAATCCTAAGTTGCTGAAATAAGCCTATTTAATAAGGCTATTTAATAAGCATAAGTTGCTGAAATAAACCTATTTAATAAGCCTAAGTTGCTAAAATAAGCCTATTTAATAAGCCTAAGTTGCTGAAATAAACCTATTTAATAACCTTAAGTTGCTGTAATAAGGCTATTTAATAAGTCTAAGTTGCTGAAATAAGCCTATTTAATAAGGCTATTTAATAAGCCTAAGTTGCTGAATAAGCCTATTTAATAAGCCTAAGTTGCTGAAATAAGCCTATTTAATAAGGCAATTTAATAAGCCTAAGTTGCTAAAATAAGCCTATTTAATGTGGCTATTTAATAAGTCTATTTAATAAGCCTATTTAATACGCCTATTTAATAAGTCTATTTAATAAGCCTATTTAATAAGCCTATTTAATAAGCCTATTTAATAAGTCTATTTAATAAGCCTATTTAATAAGCCTATTTAATAAGCCTATTTAATAAGCCTATTTATGAAGCCTATTTAATGAGCCTATTTAATAAGCCTATTTAATAAGCCTATTTATTGAGCCTATTTAATAAGTCTATTTAATAAGCCTATTTAATAAGCCTAAGTTACTGAAATAAGCCTATTTAATAAGTCTAAGTTGCTGAAATAAGGCTATTTAATAAGCCTAAGTTGCTGAAATAAGCCTATTTAATAAGCCTAAGTTGCTGAAATAAGCCTATTTAATAAGTCTAAGTTGCTGAAATAAGGCTATTTAATAAGCCTAAGTTGCTGAAATAAGGCTATTTAATAAGCCTAAGTTGCTGAAATAAGCCTATTTAATAAGCCTAAGTTGCTGAAATAAGCCTATTTAATAAGCCTAAGTTGCTGAAATAAGCCTATTTAATAAGTCTAAGTTGCTGAAATAAGGCTATTTAATAAGTTGAAGTTGCTGAAATAATCCTATTTAATCAGCGTAAGTTGCTGAAATAAGCCTATTTAATTAGCCCAAGTTGCTGAAATAAGCCTATTTAATAAGGCTATTTAATAAGCCTAAGTTGCTGAAATAAGCCTATTTAATAAGGCTATTTAATGAGCCTAAGTTGCTGAAATAAGCCTATTTAATAAGCCTAAGTTTCTGAACTAAGCCTATTTAAAAAGGTATATTTAATAAGTCTAAGTTGCTGAAATAAAACTATTTAAAAATGTTATTTAATAAGCCTAAGTTGCTGAAATAAACCTGTTTTATAAGGCTATTTAATAAGCATAAGTTGCTGAAATAAGCCTATTTAATAAGCCTAAGTTGCTGAATAAGCCTATTTCATAAGCCTAAGTTGCTGAAATAAGCCTTTTTAATATGTCTAAGTTGCTGAAATAAGCCTATTTAATAAGCCTAAGTTGCTGAAATAAGCCTATTTAATAAGGCTATTTAATATGCCTAAGTTGCTGAATAAGCCTATTTAATAAGCCTACGTTGGTGAACTAAACCTATATAAAAAGGTATATTTAATAAGTCTAAGTTGCTGAAAAAAACCTATTTAAAAATGCTATTTAATAAGCCTAAATTGCTAGAAATAAACCTGTTTAATACGGCTATTTAATAAGCATAAGTTGCTGAAATAAGCCTATTTAATAAGCCTAAGTTGCTGAAATAAGCCTATTTAATAAGGCTATTTAATAAGCTTAAGTTGCTGAAATAAACCTGTTTAATAAGGCTATTTAATAATCATAAGTTGCTGAAATAAGCCTATTTAATAAGCCTAAGTTGCTGAAATAAGCCTATTTAATAAGGCTATTTAATAAGTCTATTTAATAAGCCTATTTAATAAGCCTATTTAATAAGCCTATTAATAAGCCTATTTAATACGCCTATTTAATATGCCTATTTAATAAGCCTATTTAATAAGCCTATTTATTGAGCCTATTTAATAAGCCAATTTAATAAGCCTATTTAATAAGTCTATTTAATAAGCCTATTTAATAAGCCTATTTAATAAGCCTATTTAATAAGCATATTGAATACGTCTATTTAATAAGTCTATTTAATAAGCCTATTTTATAGGCCTATTTAATAAGCCTATTTATTGAGCCTATTTAATGAGCCTATTTAATAAGTCTATTTAATAAGCCTATTTAATAGGCCTATTTAATAAGTCTAAGTTGCTGAAATAAGCCTATTTAATAATCCTAAGTTGCTGAAATAAGCCTATTTAATAAGGCTATTTAATAAGCATAAGTTGCTGAAATAAACCTATTTAATAAGCCTAAGTTGCTAAAATAAGCCTATTTAATAAGCCTAAGTTGCTGAAATAAACCTATTTAATAACCTTAAGTTGCTGTAATAAGGCTATTTAATAAGTCTAAGTTGCTGAAATAAGCCTATTTAATAAGGCTATTTAATAAGCCTAAGTTGCTGAATAAGCCTATTTAATAAGCCTAAGTTGCTGAAATAAGCCTATTTAATAAGCCTAAGTTGCTGAAATAAGCCTATTTAATAAGCCTAAGTTGCTGTAATAAGGCTATTTAATAAGTCTAAGTTGCTGAAAAAAGCCTAATTAATAAGCCTAAGTTGCTAAAATAAGCCTATTTAATGAGGCTATTTAATAAGTCTATTTAATAAGCCTATTTAATAAGCCTATTTAATAAGCCTGTTTAATACACCTATTTAATAAACCTATTTAATAAGTATATAATGAGCCTATTTAATAAGTCTATTTAATAAGCCTTTTTAATAAGCCTATTTAATAAGTCTATTTAATGAGCCTATTTAATAAGTCTATTTAATAAGTCTATTTAATAAGCCTATTTTTTGAGCCTATTTAATAAGCCTATTTATTGAGCCTATTTAATGAGCCTAATTATTGAGCCTAATTAATAAGCCTATTTAATAAGCCTATTCAATAACTCTATTTAATAAGTCTATTTAATAAGCCTATTTAATAAGCCTATTTAATACGCCTATTTAATAAGCATATTGAATACGTCTATTTAATAAGTCTATTTAATAAGCCTATTTTATAGGCCTATTTAATAAGCCTATTTATTGAGCCTATTTAATAAGTCTATTTAATAAGCCTATTTAATAAGCATATTTAATAAGTATTTAATGAGCCTATTTAATAAGTCTATTTAATAAGCCTATTTAATAGGCCTATTTAATAAGTCTAAGTTGCTGAAATAAGCCTATTTAATAATCCTAAGTTGCTGAAATAAGCCTATTTAATAAGGCTATTTAATAAGCATAAGTTGCTGAAATAAACCTATTTAATAAGCCTAAGTTGCTAAAATAAGCCTATTTAATAAGCCTAAGTTGCTGAAATAAACCTATTTAATAACCTTAAGTTGCTGTAATAAGGCTATTTAATAAGTCTAAGTTGCTGAAATAAGCCTATTTAATAAGGCTATTTAATAAGCCTAAGTTGCTGAGTAAGCCTATTTAATAAGCCTAAGTTGCTGAAATAAGCCTATTTAATAAGGCAATTTAATAAGCCTAAGTTGCTAAAATAAGCCTATTTAATGTGGCTATTTAATAAGTCTATTTAATAAGCCTATTTAATACGCCTATTTAATAAGTCTATTTAATAAGCCTATTTAATAAGCCTATTTAATAAGCCTATTTAATAAGTCTATTTAATAAGCCTATTTAATAAGCCTATTTAATAAGCCTATTTAATAAGCCTATTTATGAAGCCTATTTAATGAGCCTATTTAATAAGCCTATTTAATAAGCCTATTTATTGAGCCTATTTAATAAGTCTATTTAATAAGCCTATTTAATAAGCCTAAGTTACTGAAATAAGCCTATTTAATAAGTCTAAGTTGCTGAAATAAGGCTATTTAATAAGCCTAAGTTGCTGAAATAAGCCTATTTAATAAGCCTAAGTTGCTGAAATAAGCCTATTTAATAAGTCTAAGTTGCTGAAATAAGGCTATTTAATAAGCCTAAGTTGCTGAAATAAGGCTATTTAATAAGCCTAAGTTGCTGAAATAAGCCTATTTAATAAGCCTAAGTTGCTGAAATAAGCCTATTTAATAAGCCTAAGTTGCTGAAATAAGCCTATTTAATAAGTCTAAGTTGCTGAAATAAGGCTATTTAATAAGTTGAAGTTGCTGAAATAATCCTATTTAATCAGCGTAAGTTGCTGAAATAATCCTATTTAATTAGCCCAAGTTGCTGAAATAAGCCTATTTAATAAGGCTATTTAATAAGCCTAAGTTGCTGAAATAAGCCTATTTAATAAGGCTATTTAATGAGCCTAAGTTGCTGAAATAAGCCTATTTAATAAGCCTAAGTTTCTGAACTAAGCCTATTTAAAAAGGTATATTTAATAAGTCTAAGTTGCTGAAATAAAACTATTTAAAAATGTTATTTAATAAGCCTAAGTTGCTGAAATAAACCTGTTTTATAAGGCTATTTAATAAGCATAAGTTGCTGAAATAAGCCTATTTAATAAGCCTAAGTTGCTGAATAAGCCTATTTCATAAGCCTAAGTTGCTGAAATAAGCCTTTTTAATATGTCTAAGTTGCTGAAATAAGCCTATTTAATAAGCCTAAGTTGCTGAAATAAGCCTATTTAATAAGGCTATTTAATATGCCTAAGTTGCTGAATAAGCCTATTTAATAAGCCTACGTTGGTGAACTAAACCTATATAAAAAGGTATATTTAATAAGTCTAAGTTGCTGAAAAAAACCTATTTAAAAATGCTATTTAATAAGCCTAAATTGCTAGAAATAAACCTGTTTAATACGGCTATTTAATAAGCATAAGTTGCTGAAATAAGCCTATTTAATAAGCCTAAGTTGCTGAAATAAGCCTATTTAATAAGGCTATTTAAAAAGTCTAAGTTGCAGAAATAAACCTATTTAATAATGCTATTTAATACGCCTAATTTGCTTAAATAAGCATATTTAATAAGCCTAAGTTGCTAAAATAAGCCTATTTAATAGGCCTATCTAATAAGTCTAAGTTGCACAAATAAGCATATTTCATAAGCATATTTAATGAGCCTAAGTTGCTGAAATGTCTATTTAATAAGTCGATTTAATAAGTCTAAGTTGCTAAAATAAGCCTATTTAATAAGGCTATTTAATAAGCCTAAGTTGCTGAAATAAGCCTATTTAATAAGGCTATTTAATGAGCCTAAGTTCCTGAAAAAAGCCTATTTAATAAGGCTATTTAATGAGCCTAAGTTGCTGAAATAAGCCTATTTAATAAGCCTAAGTTTCTGAACTAAGCCTATTTAAAAATGCTATTTAATAAGCTTAAGTTGCTGAAATAAACCTGTTTAATAAGGCTATTTAATAATCATAAGTTGCTGAAATAAGCCTATTTAATAAGCCTAAGTTGCAGAAATAAGCCTATTTAATAAGGCTATTTAATAAGTCTATTTAATAAGCCTATTTAATAAGCCTATTTAATAAGCCTATTAATAAGCCTATTTAATACGCCTATTTAATATGCCTATTTAATAAGCCTATTTAATAAGCCTATTTATTGAGCCTATTTAATAAGCCAATTTAATAAGCCTATTTAATAAGTCTATTTAATAAGCCTATTTAATAAGCCTATTTAATAAGCCTATTTAATAAGCATATTGAATACGTCTATTTAATAAGTCTATTTAATAAGCCTATTTTATAGGCCTATTTAATAAGCCTATTTATTGAGCCTATTTAATGAGTCTATTTAATAAGCCTATTTGATAAGCATATTTAATAAGTATTTAATGAGCCTATTTAATAAGTCTATTTAATAAGCCTATTTAATAGGCCTATTTAATAAGTCTAAGTTGCTGAAATAAGCCTATTTAATAATCCTAAGTTGCTGAAATAAGCCTATTTAATAAGGCTATTTAATAAGCATAAGTTGCTGAAATAAACCTATTTAATAAGCCTAAGTTGCTAAAATAAGCCTATTTAATAAGCCTAAGTTGCTGAAATAAACCTATTTAATAACCTTAAGTTGCTGTAATAAGGCTATTTAATAAGTCTAAGTTGCTGAAATAAGCCTATTTAATAAGGCTATTTAATAAGCCTAAGTTGCTGAATAAGCCTATTTAATAAGCCTAAGTTGCTGAAATAAGCCTATTTAATAAGCCTAAGTTGCTGAAATAAGCCTATTTAATAAGCCTAAGTTGCTGTAATAAGGCTATTTAATAAGTCTAAGTTGCTGAAAAAAGCCTAATTAATAAGCCTAAGTTGCTAAAATAAGCCTATTTAATGAGGCTATTTAATAAGTCTATTTAATAAGCCTATTTAATAAGCCTATTTAATAAGCCTGTTTAATATGCCTATTTAATAAACCTATTTAATAAGTATATAATGAGCCTATTTAATAAGTCTATTTAATAAGCCTTTTTAATAAGCCTATTTAATAAGTCTATTTAATGAGCCTATTTAATAAGTCTATTTAATAAGTCTATTTAATAAGCCTATTTTTTGAGCCTATTTAATTAGCCTATTTATTGAGCCTATTTAATGAGCCTAATTATTGAGCCTATTTCATAAGCCTATTTAATAAGTCTATTTAATAAGCCTAATTAATAAGCCTATTTAATAAGCCTATTCAATAACTCTATTTAATAAGTCTATTTAATAAGCCTATTTAATAAGCCTATTTAATAAGCCTATTTAATAAGCATATTGAATACGTCTATTTAATAAGTCTATTTAATAAGCCTATTTTATAGGCCTATTTAATAAGCCTATTTATTGAGCCTATTTAATAAGTCTATTTAATAAGCCTATTTAATAAGCATATTTAATAAGTATTTAATGAGCCTATTTAATAAGTCTATTTAATAAGCCTATTTAATAGGCCTATTTAATAAGTCTAAGTTGCTGAAATAAGCCTATTTAATAATCCTAAGTTGCTGAAATAAGCCTATTTAATAAGGCTATTTAATAAGCATAAGTTGCTGAAATAAACCTATTTAATAAGCCTAAGTTGCTAAAATAAGCCTTTTTAATAAGCCTAAGTTGCTGAAATAAGCCTATTTAATAAGCTTAAGTTGCTGTAATAAGGCTATTTAATAAGTCTAAGTTGCTAAAATAAGGCTATTTAATAAGGCTATTTAATAAGCCTAAGTTGCTGAATAAGCCTATTTAATAAGCCTAAGTTGCTGAAATAAGCCTATTTAATAAGCCTAAGTTGCTGAAATAAGCTTATTTAATAAGCCTAAGTTGCTGTAATAAGGCTATTTAATAAGTCTAAGTTGCTGAAAAAAGCCTAATTAATAAGCCTAAGTTGCTAAAATAAGCCTATTTAATGAGGCTATTTAATAAGTCTATTTAATAAGCCTATTTAATAAGCCTATTTAATAAGCCTATTTAATACGCCTATTTAATAAACCTATTTAATAAGTATATAATGAGCCTATTTAATAAGTCTATTTAATAAGCCTTTTTAATAAGCCTATTTAATAAGTCTATTTAATGAGCCTATTTAATGTCTATTTAATAAGTCTATTTAATAAGCCTATTTTTTGAGCCTATTTAATAAGCCTATTTATTGAGCCTATTTAATAAGCCTAATTATTGAGCCTATTTCATGAGCCTATTTAATGAGTCTATTTAATAAGCCTAATTAATAAGCCTATTTAATAAGCCTATTCAATAACTCTATTTAATAAGTCTATTTAATAAGCCTATTTAATAAGTATTTAATGAGCCTATTTAAAAATCCTATTTATTGAGCCTATTTAATAAGCCTATTTATTGAGCCTATTTAATAAGCCTATTTAATAAGCCTATTTATTGAGCCTATTTAATGTCTATTTAATAAGCCTATTTAATAAGCCTATTTATTGTGCCTATTTAATAAGCCTATTTAATAAGTCTATTTAATAAGCCTATTTATTGAGCCTATTTAATAAGCCTATTTATTGAGCCTATTTAATAAGCCTATTTATTGAGCCTATTTAATAAGCCTATTTATTGAGCCTATTTCATACGCCTATTTAATTAGTCTATTTAATAAGCCAATTTAATAAGCCTATTTAATACGCCTATTTAATGAGCCTATTTAATAAGCCTATTTATTGAGCCTATTTAATAAGTCTATTTAATAAGCCTATTTAATAAACCTATTTATTGAGCCTATTTAATGAGCCTATTTAATAAGTCTATTTAATAAGCCTATTTAATAAGCCTATTTAATAAGCTTATTTATTGAGCCTATTTAATAAGTCTATTTAATAAGCCTATTTAATAAGCCTATTTAATAAGTATTTAATGAGCCTATTTAATAAGTCTATTTAATAAGCCTATTTAATTGGCCTATTTAATAAGTCTAAGTTGCTGAAATAAGCCTATTTAATAAGCCTAAGTTGCTGAATAAGCCTATTTCATAAGCCTAAGTTGCTGAAATAAGCCTTTTTAATAAGTCTAAGTTGCTGAAATAAGCCTATTTAATAAGCCTAAGTTGCTGAAATAAGCCTATTTAATAAGGCAATTTAATAAGCCTAAGTTGCTAAAATAAGCCTATTTAATGAGGCTATTTAATAAGTCTATTTAATAAGCCTATTTAATACGCCTATTTAATAAGTCTATTTAATAAGCCTATTTAATAAGCCTATTTAATAAGCCCATTTAATAAGTCTATTTAATAAGCCTATTTAATAAGCCTATTTAATAAGCCTATTTAATAAGCCTATTTATTAAGCCTATTTAATGAGCCTATTTAATACGCCTATTTAATAAGCCTATTTATTGAGCCTATTTAATAAGTCTATTTAATAAGCCTATTTAATAAGCCTAAGTTACTGAAATAAGCCTATTTAATAAGTCTAAGTTGCTGAAATAAGGCTATTTAATAAGCCTAAGTTGCTGAAATAAGCCTATTTAATAAGCCTAAGTTGCTGAAATAAGCCTATTTAATAAGTCTAAGTTGCTGAAATAAGGCTATTTAATAAGCCTATGTTGCTGAAATAAGGCTATTTAATAAGCCTAAGTTGCTGAAATAAGCCTATTTAATAAGCCTAAGTTGCTGAAATAAGCCTATTTAATAAGCCTAAGTTGCTGAAATAAGCCTATTTAATAAGTCTAAGTTGCTGAAATAAGGCTATTTAATAAGTTGAAGTTGCTGAAATAATCCTATTTAATCAGCGTAAGTTGCTGAAATAAGCCTATTTAATTTGCCCAAGTTGCTGAAATAAGCCTATTTAATAAGGTTATTTAATAAGCCTAAGTTGCTGAAATAAGCCTATTTAATAAGGCTATTTAATGAGCCTAAGTTGCTGAAATAAGCCTATTTAATAAGCCTAAGTTTCTGAACTAAGCCTATTTAAAAACGTATATTTAATAAGTCTAAGTTGCTGAAATAAACCTATTTAAAAATGCTATTTAATAAGCCTAAGTTGCTGAAATAAACCTGTTTTATAAGGCTATTTAATAAGCATAAGTTGCTGAAATAAGCCTATTTAATAAGCCTAAGTTGCTGAATAAGCCTATTTCATAAGCCTAAGTTGCTGAAATAAGCCTTTTTAATATGTCTAAGTTGCTGAAATAAGCCTATTTAATAAGCCTAAGTTGCTGAAATAAGCCTATTTAATAAGGCTATTTAATATGCCTAAGTTGCTGAATAAGCCTATTTAATAAGCCTACGTTGGTGAACTAAACCTATATAAAAAGGTCTATTTAATAAGTCTAAGTTGCTGAAAAAAACCTATTTAAAAATGCTATTTAATAAGCCTAAATTGCTAGAAATAAACCTGTTTAATACGGCTATTTAATAAGCATAAGTTGCTGAAATAAGCCTATTTAATAAGCCTAAGTTGCTGAAATAAGCCTATTTAATAAGGCTATTTAAAAAGTCTAAGTTGCAGAAATAAACCTATTTAATAATGCTATTTAATACGCCTAATTTGCTTAAATAAGCATATTTAATAAGCCTAAGTTGCTAAAATAAGCCTATTTAATAGGCCTATCTAATAAGTCTAAGTTGCACAAATAAGCATATTTCATAAGCATATTTAATGAGCCTAAGTTGCTGAAATGTCTATTTAATAAGTCGATTTAATAAGTCTAAGTTGCTGAAATAAGCCTATTTAATAAGGCTATTTAATGAGCCTAAGTTCCTGAAAAAAGCCTATTTAATAAGGCTATTTAATGAGCCTAAGTTGCTGAAATAAGCCTATTTAATAAGCCTAAGTTTCTGAACTAAGCCTATTTAAAAATGCTATTTAATAAGCCTAAGTTGCTGAAATAAACCTGTTTAATAAGGCAATTTAAGAATCATAAGTTGCTGAAATAAGCCTATTTAATAAGCCTAAGTTGCTGAAATAAGCCTATTTAATAAGGCTATTTAATAAGTCTATTTAATAAGCCTATTTAATAAGCCTATTTAATAAGCCTATTAATAAGCCTATTTAATACGCCTATTTAATATGCCTATTTAATAAGCCTATTGAATAAGCCTATTTATTGAGCCTATTTAATAAGCCTATTTAATAAGCCTATTTAATAAGTCTATTTAATAAGCCTATTTAATAAGCCTATTTAATAAGTATTTAATGAGCCTATTTAATAATCTTATTTATTGAGCCTATTTAATAAGCCTATTTATTGAGCCTATTTAATGAGCCTATTTAATAAGCCTATTTAATAAGCCTATTTATTGAGCCTATTTAATAAGTCTATGTAATAAGCCTATTTAATGAGCCTATTTAATAAGCCTATTTAATAAGCCTATTTATTGAGCCTATTTAATAAGCCTATTTAATAAGCCTATTTAATAAGCCTCTTTATTGAGCCTATTTAATAAGTCTATTTAATAAGCCTATTTAATAAGCCTATTTAATAAGTATTTAATGAGCCTATTTAATCAGTCTATTTAATAAGCCTATTTAATAAGTCTAAGTTGCTGAAATAAGCCTATTTAATAAGACTAAATTGCTGAATAAGCCTATTTCATAAGCCTAAGTTGCAGAAATAAGTCTTTTTAATAAGTCTAAGTTGCTGAAATAAGCCTATTTAATAAGCCTTGGTTGCTGAAATAAGCCTATTGAATACCGCTATTTAATAAGCCTAAGTTGCTGAATAAGCCTATTTAATAAGCCTAAGTTGCTGAAATAAGCCTATTTAATAAGCCTAAGTTGCTGAAATAAGCCTATTTAATAAGCCTAAGTTGCTGAAATAAGCCTATTTAATAAGTCTAAGTTGCTGAAATAAGGCTATTTAATAAGTTGAAGTTGCTGAAATAATCCTATTTAATCAGCGTAAGTTGCTGAAATAAGCCTATTTTATAAGTCTAAGTTGCTGAAATAAGCCTATTTAATAAGCCTAAGTTGCTGAAATAAGCCTATTTAATAAGGCTATTTGATATGCCTAAGTTGCTGAATAAGCCTATTTAATAAGCCTACGTTGGTGAACTAAACCTATATAAAAAGGTCTATTTAATAAGTCTAAGTTGCTGAAAAAAACCTATTTAAAAATGCTATTTAATAAGCCTAAATTGCTAGAAATAAACCTGTTTAATACGGCTATTTAATAAGCATAAGTTGCTGAAATAAGCCTATTTAATAAGCCTAAGTTGCTGAAATAAGCCTATTTAATAAGGCTATTTAAAAAGTCTAAGTTGCAGAAATAAACCTATTTAATAATGCTATTTAATACGCCTAATTTGCTTAAATAAGCATATTTAATAAGCCTAAGTTGCTAAAATAAGCCTATTTAATAGGCCTATCTAATAAGTCTAAGTTGCACAAATAAGCATATTTCATAAGCATATTTAATGAGCCTAAGTTGCTGAAATGTCTATTTAATAAGTCGATTTAATAAGTCTAAGTTGCTGAAATAAGCCTATTTAATAAGGCTATTTAATGAGCCTAAGTTCCTGAAAAAAGCCTATTTAATAAGGCTATTTAATGAGCCTAAGTTGCTGAAATAAGCCTATTTAATAAGCCTAAGTTTCTGAACTAAGCCTATTTAAAAATGCTATTTAATAAGCCTAAGTTGCTGAAATAAACCTGTTTAATAAGGCAATTTAAGAATCATAAGTTGCTGAAATAAGCCTATTTAATAAGCCTAAGTTGCTGAAATAAGCCTATTTAATAAGGCTATTTAATAAGTCTATTTAATAAGCCTATTTAATAAGCCTATTTAATAAGCCTATTAATAAGCCTATTTAATACGCCTATTTAATATGCCTATTTAATAAGCCTATTTAATAAGCCTATTTATTGAGCCTATTTAATAAGCCTATTTAATAAGCCTATTTAATAAGTCTATTTAATAAGCCTATTTAATAAGCCTATTTAATAAGTATTTAATGAGCCTATTTAATAATCTTATTTATTGAGCCTATTTAATAAGCCTATTTATTGAGCCTATTTAATGAGCCTATTTAATAAGCCTATTTAATAAGCCTATTTATTGAGCCTATTTAATAAGTCTATGTAATAAGCCTATTTAATGAGCCTATTTAATAAGCCTATTTAATAAGCCTATTTATTGAGCCTATTTAATAAGCCTATTTAATAAGCCTATTTAATAAGCCTCTTTATTGAGCCTATTTAATAAGTCTATTTAATAAGCCTATTTAATAAGCCTATTTAATAAGTATTTAATGAGCCTATTTAATCAGTCTATTTAATAAGCCTATTTAATAAGTCTAAGTTGCTGAAATAAGCCTATTTAATAAGACTAAATTGCTGAATAAGCCTATTTCATAAGCCTAAGTTGCAGAAATAAGTCTTTTTAATAAGTCTAAGTTGCTGAAATAAGCCTATTTAATAAGCCTTGGTTGCTGAAATAAGCCTATTGAATACGGCTATTTAATAAGCCTAAGTTGCTGAATAAGCCTATTTAATAAGCCTAAGTTGCTGAAATAAGCCTATTTAATAAGCCTAAGTTGCTGAAATAAGCCTATTTAATAAGCCTAAGTTGCTGAAATAAGCCTATTTAATAAGTCTAAGTTGCTGAAATAAGGCTATTTAATAAGTTGAAGTTGCTGAAATAATCCTATTTAATCAGCGTAAGTTGCTGAAATAAGCCTATTTAATTAGCCCAAGTTGCTGAAATAAGCCTATTTAATAAGGCTATTTAATAAGCCTAAGTTGCTGAAATAAGCCTATTTAATAAGGCTATTTAATGAGCCTAAGTTGCTGAAATAAGCCTATTTAATAAGCCTAAGTTTCTGAACTAAGCCTATTTAAAAAGGTATATTTAATAAGTCTAAGTTGCTGAAATAAACCTATTTAAAAATGCTATTTAATAAGCCTAAGTTGCTGAAATAAACCTGTTTTATAAGGCTATTTAATAAGCATAAGTTGCTGAAATAAGCCTATTTAATAAGCCTAAGTTGCTGAATAAGCCTATTTCATAAGCCTAAGTTGCTGAAATAAGCCTATTTAATAAGGCTATTTAATAAGCCTAAGTTGCTGAATAAGCCTATTTAATAAGTCTAAGTTGCTGAAATAAGGCTATTTAATAAGCCTAAGTTGCTGAAATAAGCCTATTTAATAAGCCTACATTGGTGAACTAAACCTATATAAAAAGGTCTATTTAATAAGTCTAAGTTGCTGAAAAAAACCTATTTAAAAATGCTATTTAATAAGCCTAAATTGCTAGAAATAAACCTGTTTAATACGGCTATTTAATAAGCATAAGTTGCTGAAATAAGCCTATTTAATAAGCCTAAGTTGCTGAAATAAGCCTATTTAATAAGGCTATTTAAAAAGTCTAAGTTGCAGAAATAAACCTATTTAATAATGCTATTTAATGCGCCTAATTTGCTTAAATAAGCATATTTAATAAGCCTAAGTTGCTAAAATAAGCCTATTTAATAGGCCTATCTAATAAGTCTAAGTTGCACAAATAAGCATATTTCATAAGCATATTTAATGAGCCTAAGTTGCTGAAATGTCTATTTAATAAGTCGATTTAATAAGTCTAAGTTGCTAAAATAAGCCTATTTAATAAGGCTATTTAATAAGCCTAAGTTGCTGAAACAAGCCTATTTAATAAGGCTATTTAATGAGCCTAAGTTCCTGAAAAAGCCTATTTAATAAGGCTATTTAATGAGCCTAAGTTGCTGAAATAAGCCTATTTAATAAGCCTAAGTTTCTGAACTAAGCCTATTTAAAAATGCTATTTAATAAGCCTAAGTTGCTGAAATAAACCTGTTTAATAAGGCTATTTAAGAATCATAAGTTGCTGAAATAAGCCTATTTAATAAGCCTAAGTTGCTGAAATAAGCCTATTTAATAAGGCTATTTAATAAGTCTATTTAATAAGCCTATTTAATAAGCCTATTTAATAAGCCTATTAATAAGCCTATTTAATACGCCTATTTAATATGCCTATTTAATAAGCCTATTTAATAAGCCTATTTATTGAGCCTATTTAATAAGCCTATTTAATAAGCCTATTTAATAAGTCTATTTAATAAGCCTATTTAATAAGCCTATTTAATAAGTATTTAATGAGCCTATTTAATAATCTTATTTATTGAGCCTATTTAATAAGCCTATTTATTGAGCCTATTTAATGAGCCTATTTAATAAGCCTATTTAATAAGCCTATTTATTGAGCCTATTTAATAAGTCTATGTAATAAGCCTATTTAATGAGCCTATTTAATAAGCCTATTTAATAAGCCTATTTATTGAGCCTATTTAATAAGCCTATTTAATAAGCCTATTTAATAAGCCTCTTTATTGAGCCTATTTAATAAGTCTATTTAATAAGCCTATTTAATAAGCCTATTTAATAAGTATTTAATGAGCCTATTTAATCAGTCTATTTAATAAGCCTATTTAATAAGTCTAAGTTGCTGAAATAAGCCTATTTAATAAGACTAAATTGCTGAATAAGCCTATTTCATAAGCCTAAGTTGCAGAAATAAGTCTTTTTAATAAGTCTAAGTTGCTGAAATAAGCCTATTTAATAAGCCTTGGTTGCTGAAATAAGCCTATTGAATACGGCTATTTAATAAGCCTAAGTTGCTGAATAAGCCTA
The DNA here is from genome assembly GCF_048934315.1 of Petromyzon marinus. Classification (NCBI taxonomy): domain Eukaryota; kingdom Metazoa; phylum Chordata; class Hyperoartia; order Petromyzontiformes; family Petromyzontidae; genus Petromyzon; species Petromyzon marinus. The sequence continues at coordinate 213,480 of NW_027422735.1, forward strand.
TTTAATAAGCCTAAGTTGCTGAAATAAGCCTATTTAATAAGCCTAAGTTGCTGAAATAAGCCTATTTAATAAGCCTAAGTTGCTGAAATAAGCCTATTTAATAAGTCTAAGTTGCTGAAATAAGGCTATTTAATAAGTTGAAGTTGCTGAAATAATCCTATTTAATCACCGTAAGTTGCTGAAATAAGCCTATTTAATTAGCCCAAGTTGCTGAAATAAGCCTATTTAATAAGGCTATTTAATAAGCCTAAGTTGCTGAAATAAGCCTATTTAATAAGGCTATTTAATGAGCCTAAGTTGCTGAAATAAGCCTATTTAATAAGCCTAAGTTTCTGAACTAAGCCTATTTAAAAAGGTATATTTAATAAGTGTAAGTTGCTGAAATAAACCTATTTAAAAATGCTATTTAATAAGCCTAAGTTGCTGAAATAAACCTGTTTTATAAGGCTATTTAATAAGCATAAGTTGCTGAAATAAGCCTATTTAATAAGCCTAAGTTGCTGAATAAGCCTATTTCATAAGCCTAAGTTGCTGAAATAAGCCTATTTAATAAGGCTATTTAATAAGCCTAAGTTGCTGAATAAGCCTATTTAATAAGTCTAAGTTGCTGAAATAAGGCTATTTAATAAGCCTAAGTTGCTGAAATAAGCCTATTTAATAAGCCTACGTTGGTGAACTAAACCTATATAAAAAGGTCTATTTAATAAGTCTAAGTTGCTGAAAAAAACCTATTTAAAAATGCTATTTAATAAGCCTAAATTGCTAGAAATAAACCTGTTTAATACGGCTATTTAATAAGCATAAGTTGCTGAAATAAGCCTATTTAATAAGCCTAAGTTGCTGAAATACGCCTATTTAATAAGGCTATTTAAAAAGTCTAAGTTGCAGAAATAAACCTATTTAATAATGCTATTTAATACGCCTAATTTGCTTAAATAAGCATATTTAATAAGCCTAAGTTGCTAAAATAAGCCTATTTAATAGGCCTATCTAATAAGTCTAAGTTGCACAAATAAGCATATTTCATAAGCATATTTAATGAGCCTAAGTTGCTGAAATGTCTATTTAATAAGTCGATTTAATAAGTCTAAGTTGCTAAAATAAGCCTATTTAATAAGGCTATTTAATAAGCCTAAGTTGCTGAAACAAGCCTATTTAATAAGGCTATTTAATGAGCCTAAGTTCCTGAAAAAAGCCTATTTAATAAGGCTATTTAATGAGCCTAAGTTGCTGAAATAAGCCTATTTAATAAGCCTAAGTTTCTGAACTAAGCCTATTTAAAAATGCTATTTAATAAGCCTAAGTTGCTGAAATAAACCTGTTTAATAAGGCTATTTAAGAATCATAAGTTGCTGAAATAAGCCTATTTAATAAGCCTAAGTTGCTGAAATAAGCCTATTTAATAAGGCTATTTAATAAGTCTATTTAATAAGCCTATTTAATAAGCCTATTTAATAAGCCTATTAATAAGCCTATTTAATACGCCTATTTAATATGCCTATTTAATAAGCCTATTTAATAAGCCTATTTATTGAGCCTATTTAATAAGCCTATTTAATAAGCCTATTTAATAAGTCTATTTAATAAGCCTATTTAATAAGCCTATTTAATAAGTATTTAATGAGCCTATTTAATAATCTTATTTATTGAGCCTATTTAATAAGCCTATTTATTGAGCCTATTTAATGAGCCTATTTAATAAGCCTATTTAATAAGCCTATTTATTGAGCCTATTTAATAAGTCTATGTAATAAGCCTATTTAATGAGCCTATTTAATAAGCCTATTTAATAAGCCTATTTATTGAGCCTATTTAATAAGCCTATTTAATAAGCCTATTTAATAAGCCTCTTTATTGAGCCTATTGAATAAGTCTATTTAATAAGCCTATTTAATAAGCCTATTTAATAAGTATTTAATGAGCCTATTTAATCAGTCTATTTAATAAGCCTATTTAATAAGTCTAAGTTGCTGAAATAAGCCTATTTAATAAGACTAAATTGCTGAATAAGCCTATTTCATAAGCCTAAGTTGCAGAAATAAGTCTTTTTAATAAGTCTAAGTTGCTGAAATAAGCCTATTTAATAAGCCTTGGTTGCTGAAATAAGCCTATTGAATACGGCTATTTAATAAGCCTAAGTTGCTGAATAAGCCTATTTAATAAGCCTAAGTTGCTGAAATAAGCCTATTTAATAAGCCTAAGTTGCTGAAATAAGCCTATTTAATAAGCCTAAGTTGCTGAAATAAGCCTATTTAATAAGTCTAAGTTGCTGAAATAAGGCTATTTAATAAGTTGAAGTTGCTGAAATAATCCTATTTAATCAGCGTAAGTTGCTGAAATAAGCCTATTTAATTAGCCCAAGTTGCTGAAATAAGCCTATTTAATAAGGCTATTTAACAAGCCTAAGTTGCTGAAATAAGCCTATTTAATAAGGCTATTTAATGAGCCTAAGTTGCTGAAATAAGCCTATTTAATAAGCCTAAGTTTCTGAACTAAGCCTATTTAAAAAGGTATATTTAATAAGTCTAAGTTGCTGAAATAAACCTATTTAAAAATGCTATTTAATAAGCCTAAGTTGCTGAAATAAACCTGTTTTATAAGGCTATTTAATAAGCATAAGTTGCTGAAATAAGCCTATTTAATAAGCCTAAGTTGCTGAATAAGCCTATTTCATAAGCCTAAGTTGCTGAAATAAGCCTATTTAATAAGGCTATTTAATAAGCCTAAGTTGCTGAATAAGCCTATTTAATAAGTCTAAGTTGCTGAAATAAGGCTATTTAATAAGCCTAAGTTGCTGAAATAAGCCTATTTAATAAGCCTACGTTGGTGAACTAAACCTATATAAAAAGGTCTATTTAATAAGTCTAAGTTGCTGAAAAAAACCTATTTAAAAATGCTATTTAATAAGCCTAAATTGCTAGAAATAAACCTGTTTAATAAGGCTATTTAATAAGCATAAGTTGCTGAAATAAGCCTATTTAATAAGCCTAAGTTGCTGAAATAAGCCTATTTAATAAGGCTATTTAATAAGTCTAAGTTGCAGAAATAAACCTATTTAATAATGCTATTTAATACGCCTAATTTGCTTAAATAAGCATATTTAATAAGCCTAAGTTGCTAAAATAAGCCTATTTAATAGGCCTATCTAATAAGTCTAAGTTGCACAAATAAGCATATTTCATAAGCATATTTAATGAGCCTAAGTTGCTGAAATGTCTATTTAATAAGTCGATTTAATAAGTCTAAGTTGCTAAAATAAGCCTATTTAATAAGGCTATTTAATAAGCCTAAGTTGCTGAAACAAGCCTATTTAATAAGGCTATTTAATGAGCCTAAGTTCCTGAAAAAAGCCTATTTAATAAGGCTATTTAATGAGCCTAAGTTGCTGAAATAAGCCTATTTAATAAGCCTAAGTTTCTGAACTAAGCCTATTTAAAAATGCTATTTAATAAGCCTAAGTTGCTGAAATAAACCTGTTTAATAAGGCTATTTAATAATCATAAGTTGCTGAAATAAGCCTATTTAATAAGCCTAAGTTGCTGAAATAAGCCTATTTAATAAGGCTATTTAATAAGTCTATTTAATAAGCCTATTTAATAAGCCTATTTAATAAGCCTATTAATAAGCCTATTTAATACGCCTATTTAATAAGCCTATTTAATAAGCCTATTTAATAAGCCTATTTATTGAGCCTATTTAATAAGCCTATTTAATAAGCCTATTTAATAAGTCTATTTAATAAGCCTATTTAATAAGTCTATTTAATAAGTCTATTTAATAAGCCTATTTAATAAGTATTTAATGAGCCTATTTAATAAGCCTATTTATTGAGCCTATTTAATAAGCCTATTTATTGAGCCTATTTAATAAGCCTATTTAATAAGCCTATTTAATAAGCCTATTTATTGAGCCTATTTAATAAGCCTATTTAATAAGCCTATTTAATAAGCCTCTTTATTGAGCCTATTTAATAAGTCTATTTAATAAGCCTATTTAATAAGCCTATTTAATAAGTATTTAATGAGCCTATTTAATCAGTCTATTTAATAAGCCTATTTAATAGGCCTATTTAATAAGTCTAAGTTGCTGAAATAAGCCTATTTAATAAGACTAAATTGCTGAATAAGCCTATTTCATGAGCCTAAGTCTAAGTTGCTGAAATAAGCCTATTTAATAAGCCTTGGTTGCTGAAATAAGCCTATTTAATAAGGCTATTTAATAAGCCTAAGTTGCTGAAAAAAGCCTAATTAATAAGCCTAAGTTGCTAAAATAAGCCTATTTAATGAGGCTATTTAATAAGCCTATTTAATAAGCCTATTTAATAAGCATATTGAATACGTCTATTTAATAAGTCTATTTAATAAGCCTATTTTATAGGCCTATTTAATAAGCCTATTTATTGAGCCTATTTAATAAGTCTATTTAATAAGCCTATTTAATAAGCATATTTAATAAGTATTTAATGAGCCTATTTAATAAGTCTATTTAATAAGCCTATTTAATAGGCCTATTTAATAAGTCTAAGTTGCTGAAATAAGCCTATTTAATAATCCTAAGTTGCTGAAATAAGCCTATTTAATAAGGCTATTTAATAAGCATAAGTTGCTGAAATAAACCTATTTAATAAGCCTAAGTTGCTAAAATAAGCCTATTTAATAAGCCTAAGTTGCTGAAATAAGCCTATTTAATAACCTTAAGGTGCTGTAATAAGGCTATTTAATAAGTCTAAGTTGCTGAAATAAGCCTATTTAATAAGGCTATTTAATAAGCCTAAGTTGCTGAATAAGCCTATTTAATAAGCCTAAGTTGCTGAAATAAGCCTATTTAATAAGCCTAAGTTGCTGAAATAAGCCTATTTAATAAGCCTAAGTTGCTGTAATAAGGCTATTTAATAAGTCTAATTTGCTGAAAAAAGCCTAATTAATAAGCCTAAGTTGCTAAAATAAGCCTATTTAATGAGGCTATTTAATAAGTCTATTTAATACGCCTATTTAATAAACCTATTTAATAAGTATATAATGAGCCTCTTTAATAAGTCTATTTAATAAGTCTATTTAATAAGCCTATTTAATAAGCCTATTTAATACGCCTATTTAATAAACCTATTTAATAAGTATATAATGAGCCTATTTAATAAGTCTATTTAATAAGCCTTTTTAATAAGCCTATTTAATAAGTCTATTTAATGAGCCTATTTAATAAGTCTATTTAATAAGACTATTTAATAAGCCTATTTTTTGAGCCTATTTAATAAGCCTATTTATTGAGCCTATTTAATAAGCCTAATTATTGAGCCTATTTCATAAGCCTATTTAATAAGTCTATTTAATAAGCCTAATTAATAAGCCTATTTAATAAGCCTATTCAATTACTCTATTTAATAAGTCTATTTAATAAGCCTATTTAATAAGTATTTAATGAGCCTATTTAAAAAGCCTATTTATTGAGCCTATTTAATAAGCCTATTTATTGAGCCTATTTAATAAGCCTATTTAATAAGCCTATTTATTGAGCCTATTTAATAAGTCTATTTAATAAGCCTATTTATTGAGCCTATTTAATGAGCCTATGTATTGAGCCTATTTAATAAGACTATTCAATGAGGCTATTTAATAAGCCTATTTAATAAGCCTATTTAATACGCCTATTTAATAAGCCTATTTATTAAGCCTATTAAAAGAGCCTATTTAATAAGCCCACTTGATAAGCCTATTTATTGAGCCTATTTAATACGCCTATTTAATACGCCTATTTAATAAACCTATTTAATAAGTATTTAATGAGCCTGTTTAATAAGTCTATTTAATAAGCCTATTTAATAAGTATTTAATGAGCCTATTTAATAAGCCTATTTATTGAGCCGATTTAATAAGCCTATTTATTGAGCCTATTTAATAAGCCTATTTATTGAGCCTATTTAATAAGCCTATTTATTGAGCCTATTTAATAAGCCTATTTAATAAGTCTATTTAATACGCATATTTAATAAGCCTATTTAATACGCCTATTTAATAAGCCTATTTAATAAGCCTATTTAATACGCCTATTTATTGAGCCTATTTAATCAGTCTATTTAATAAGCCTATTTAATAAGCCTATTTAATAAGTATTTAATGAGCCTATGTAATAAGTCTATTTAATAAGCCTATTTATTAGGCCTATTTAATAAGTCTAAGTTGCTGAAATAAGCCTATTTAATAATCCTATTTAATAAGTATATAATGAGCCTATTTAATAAGTCTATTTAATAAGCCTTTTTAATAAGCCTATTTAATAAGTCTATTTAATGAGCCTATTTAATAAGTTTATTTAATAAGACTATTTAATAAGCCTATTTTTTGAGCCTATTTAATAAGCCTATTTATTGAGCCTATTTAATAAGCCTAATTATTGAGCCTATTTCATAAGCCTATTTAATAAGTCTATTTAATAAGCCTAATTAATAAGCCTATTTAATAAGCCTATTCAATTACTCTATTTAATAAGTCTATTTAATAAGCCTATTTAATAAGTATTTAATGAGCCTATTTAAAAAGCCTATTTATTGAGCCTATTTAATAAGCCTATTTATTGAGCCTATTTAATAAGCCTATTTAATAAGCCTATTTATTGAGCCTATTTAATAAGTCTATTTAATAAGCCTATTTATTGAGCCTATTTAATGAGCCTATGTATTGAGCCTATTTAATAAGACTATTCAATGAGTCTATTTAATAAGCCTATTTAATAAGCCTATTTAATACGCCTATTTAATAAGCCTATTTATTAAGCCTATTAAAAGAGCCTATTTAATAAGCCCACTTGATAAGCCTATTTATTGAGCCTATTTAATAAGCCTATTTAATACGCCTATTTAATAAACCTATTTAATAAGTATTTAATGAGCCTGTTTAATAAGTCTATTTAATAAGCCTTTTTAATAAGCCTATTTAATAAGTCTATTTAATAAGCCTATTTAATAAGTATTTAATGAGCCTATTTAATAAGGCTATTTATTGAGCCTATTTAATAAGCCTATTTATTGAGCCTATTTAATACGCCTATTTATTGAGCCTATTTAATAAGCCTATTTATTGAGCCTATTTAATAAGCCTATTTAATAAGTCTATTTAATACGCATATTTAATAAGCCTATTTAATAAGCCTATTTAATAAGCCTATTTAATAAGCCTATTTAATACGCCTATTTATTGAGCCTATTTAATCAGTCTATTTAATAAGCCTATTTAATAAGCCTATTTAATAAGTATTTAATGAGCCTATTTAATAAGTCTATTTAATAAGCCTATTTAATAGGCCTATTTAATAAGTCTAAGTTGCTGAAATAAGCCTATTTAATAATCCTAAGTTGCTGAAATAAGCCTATTTAATAAGGCTATTTAATAAGCATAAGCTGCTGAAATAAGCCTATTTAATAAGCCTAAGTTGCTGAAATAAGCATATTTAATATGGCGATTTAATAAGTCTAAGTTGCTGAAATAAACCTATTTAATAAGCCTAAGTTGCTAAAATAAGCCTATTTAATGAGGCTATTTAATAAGTCTATTTAATAAGCCTATTTATTAAGCCTATTTAATAAGCCTATTTAATAAGCCTATTTAAGCCTAAGTTGCTGAATAATCCTATTTAATAAGTCTAAGTTGCTGAAATAAGGCTATTTAATAAGCCTAAATTGCTGAAATAAGCCTATTTAATAAGCCTAAGTTGCTGAAATAAGCCTATTTAATAAGCCTAAGTTGCTGAAATAAGCCTATTTAATAAGCCTAAGTTGCTGTAATAAGGCTGTTTAATAAGTCTAAGTTGCGGAAAAAAGCCTAATTAATACGCCTAAGTTGCTAAAATAAGCCTATTTAATGAGGCTATTTAATAAGTCTATTTAATAAGCCTATTTAATAAGCCTATTTCATAAGCATATTTAATACGTCTATTTAATAAGTCTATTTAATAAGCCTATTTAATAAGTATATAATGAGCCTATTTAATAAGCCTATTTATTGAGCCTATTTAATAAGCCTAATTATTGAGCCTATTTAATAAGCCTATTTATTGAGCCTATTTAATGAGCCTATTTATTGAGCCTATTTAATAAGCATATTTAATGAGTCTATTTAATAAGCCTATTTAATAAGTATTTAATGAGCCTATTTAATAAGCCTATTTAATAAGCCTATTTAATAAGCCTATTTATTGAGCCTATTTAATACGTCTATTTAATAAGCCTATTTAATAAGTATTTAATGAGCCTATTTAATAAGCCTATTTATTGAGCCTATTTAAAAAGCCTATTTATTGAGCCTATTTAATAAGACTATTTAATGAGTCTATTTAATAAGCCTATTTAATAAGCCTATTTAATACGCCTATTTAATAAGCCTATTTATTAAGCCTATTAAAAGAGCCTATTTAATAAGCCCACTTGATAAGCCTATTTATTGAGCCTATTTAATAAGCCTATTTAATACGCCTATTTAATAAACCTATTTAATAAGTATTTAATGAGCCTGTTTAATAAGTCTATTTAATAAGCCTTTTTAATAAGCCTATTTAATAAGTCTATTTAATAAGCCTATTTATTAAGTATTTAATGAGCCTATTTAATAAGCCTATTTAATAGGCCTATTTAATAAGTCTAAGTTGCTGAAATAAGCCTATTTAATAAGCCTAAGTTGCTGAAATAAGCCTATTTAATAAGCCTAAGTTGCTGTAATAAGGCTATTTAATAAGTCTAATTTGCTGAAAAAAGCCTAATTAATAAGCCTAAGTTGCTAAAATAAGCCTATTTAATGAGGCTATTTAATAAGTCTATTTAATACGCCTATTTAATAAACCTATTTAATAAGTATATAATGAGCCTCTTTAATAAGTCTATTTAATAAGTCTATTTAATAAGCCTATTTAATAAGCCTATTTAATACACCTATTTAATAAACCTATTTAATAAGTATATAATGAGCATATTTAATAAGTCTATTTAATAAGCCTTTTTAATAAGCCTATTTAATAAGTCTATTTAATGAGCCTATTTAATAAGTCTATTTAATAAGACTATTTAATAAGCCTATTTTTTGAGCCTATTTAATAAGCCTATTTATTGAGCCTATTTAATGAGCCTAATTATTGAGCCTATTTCATAAGCCTATTTAATAAGTCTATTTAATAAGCCTAATTAATAAGCCTATTTAATAAGCCTATTCAATTACTCTATTTAATAAGTCTATTTAATAAGCCTATTTAATAAGTAATTAATGAGCCTATTTAAAAAGCCTATTTATTGAGCCTATTTAATAAGCCTATTTATTGAGCCTATTTAATAAGCCTATTTAATAAGCCTATTTATTGAGCCTATTTAATAAGTCTATTTAATAAGCCTATTTATTGAGCCTATTTAATGAGCCTATGTATTGAGCCTATTTAATAAGACTATTCAATGAGTCTATTTAATAAGCCTATTTAATAAGCTTATTTAATACGCCTATTTAATAAGCCTATTTATTAAGCCTATTAAAAGAGCCTATTTAATAAGCCCACTTGATAGCCTATTTATTGAGCGTATTTAATAAGCCTATTTAATACGCCTATTTAATAAACCTATTTAATAAGTATTTAATGAGCCTGTTTAATAAGTCTATTTAATAAGCCTTTTTAATAAGCCTATTTAATACGCCTATTTAATAAACCTATTTAATAAGTATTTAATGAGCCTGTTTAATAAGTCTATTTAATAAGCCTTTTTAATAAGCCTATTTAATAAGTCTATTTAATAAGCCTATTTATTGAGCCTATTTAATAAGCCTATTTATTGAGCCTATTTAATAAGCCTATTTAATAAGTCTATTTAATACGCATATTTAATAAGCCTATTTAATAAGCCTATTTAATAAGCCTATTTAATAAGCCTATTTAATACGCCTATTTATTGAGCCTATTTAATCAGTCTATTTAATAAGCCTATTTAATAAGCCTATTTAATAAGTATTTAATGAGCCTATTTAATAAGTCTATTTAATAAGCCTATTTAATAGGCCTATTTAATAAGTCTAAGTTGCTGAAATAAGCCTATTTAATAATCCTAAGTTGCTGAAATAAGCCTATTTAATAAGGCTATTTAATAAGCATAAGCTGCTGAAATAAGCCTATTTAATAAGCCTAAGTTGCTGAAATAAGCATATTTAATATGGCGATTTAATAAGTCTAAGTTGCTGAAATAAACCTATTTAATAAGCCTAAGTTGCTAAAATAAGCCTATTTAATGAGGCTATTTAATAAGTCTATTTAATAAGCCTATTTATTGAGCCTATTTAATAAGCCTATTTATTGAGCCTATTTAATAAGCCTATGTAATAAGTCTATTTAATACGCATATTTAATAAGCCTATTTAATAAGCCTATTTAATAAGCCTATTTAATAAGCCTATTTAATACGCCTATTTATTGAGCCTATTTAATAAGCCTATTTAATAAGCCTATTTAATAAGTATTTAATGAGCCTATTTAATAAGTCTATTTAATAAGTCTATTTAATAGGCCTATTTAATAAGTCTAAGTTGCTGAAATAAGCCTTTTAAATAATTCTAATGTTGCTGAAATAAGCCTATTTAATAAGGCTATTTAATAAACATAAGCTGCTGAAATAAGCCTATTTAATAAGCCTAAGTTGCTGAAATAAGCATATTTAATATGGCTATTTAATAAGCCTAAGTTGCTAAAATAAGCCTATTTAATGAGGCTATTTAATAAGTTTATTTAATAAGCCTATTTAATAAGCCTATTTAATAAGCCTATTTAATAAGCCTATTTAAGCCTAAGTTGCTGAATAAGCCTATTTAATAAGTCTAAGTTGCTGAAATAAGGCTATTTAATAAGCCTAAGTTGCTGAAATAAGCCTATTTAATAAGCCTAAGTTGCTGAAATAAGGCTATTTAATAAGTCTAAGTTGCTGAAATAAGCCTATTTAATAAGCCTAAGTTGCTAAAATAAGCCTATTTAATTAGGCTATTTAATAAGTCTATTTAATAAGCCTATTTAATAAGCCTATTTAATAAGCCTATTTAATATGTATTTAATGAGCCTATTTAATCAGTCTATTTAATAAGCCTATTTAATAGGCCTATTTAATAAGTCTAAGTTGCTGAAATAAGCCTATTTAATAAGCCTAAGTTGCTGAATAAGCCTATTTCATAAGCCTAAGTTGCTGAAATAAGACTTTTTAATAAGTCCAAGTTGCTGAAATAAGCCTATTTAATAAGCCTAAGTTGCTGAAATAAGGCTATTTAATAAGGCTATTTAATAAGCCTAAGTTGCTGAATAAGCCTATTTAATAAGCCTAAGTTTCTGAAATAAGGCTATTTAATAAGCCTAAGTTGCTGAAAAAAGCCTAATTAATAAGCCTACGTTGCTAAAATAAGCCTATTTAATAAGCCTAAGTTTCTGAACTAAGCCTATTTAAAAAGGTATATTTAATAAGTCTAAGTTGCTGAAATAAACCTATTTAAAAATGCTATTTAATAAGCCTAAGTTGCTGAAATAAACCTGTTTTATAAGGCTATTTAATAAGCATAAGTTGCTGAAATAAGCCTATTTAATAAGCCTAAGTTGCTGAATAAGCCTATTTCATAAGCCTAAGTTGCTGAAATAAGCATTTTAATATGTCTAAGTTGCTGAAATAAGCCTATTTAATAAGCCTAAGTTGCTGAAATAAGACTATTTAATAAGGCTATTTAATAAGCCTAAGTTGCTGAATAAGCTTATTTAATATGTCTAAGTTGCTGAAATAAGGCTATTTAATAAGCCTTTTTAATAAGCCTATTTAATAAGTCTATTTAATAAGCCTATTTATTAAGTATTTAATGAGCCTATTTAATAAGCCTATTTATTGAGCCTATTTAATAAGCCTATTTATTGAGCCTATTTAATAAGCCTATTTATTGAGCCTATTTAATAAGCCTATTTATTGAGCCTATTTAATAAGCCTATTTAATAAGTCTATTTAATACGCATATTTAATAAGCCTATTTAATAAGCCTATTTAATAAGCCTATTTAATACGCCTATTTATTGAGCCTATTTAATCAGTCTATTTAATAAGCCTATTTAATAAGCCTATTTAATAAGTATTTAATGAGCCTATTTAATAAGTCTATTTAATAAGCCTATTTAATAGGCCTATTTAATAAGTCTAAGTTGCTGAAATAAGCCTATTTAATAATCCTAAGTTGCTGAAATAAGCCTATTTAATAAGGCTATTTAATAAGCATAAGCTGCTGAAATAAGCCTATTTAATAAGCCTAAGTTGCTGAAATAAGCATATTTAATATGGCGATTTAATAAGTCTAAGTTGCTGAAATAAACCTATTTAATAAGCCTAAGTTGCTAAAATAAGCCTATTTAATGAGGCTATTTAATAAGTCTATTTAATAAGCCTATTTATTAAGCCTATTTAATAAGCCTATTTAATAAGCCTATTTAAGCCTAAGTTGCTGAATAATCCTATTTAATAAGTTTAAGTTGCTGAAATAAGGCTATTTAATAAGCCTAAGTTGCTGAAATAAGCCTATTTAATAAGCCTAAGTTGCTGAAATAAGCCTATTTAATAAGCCTAAGTTGCTGAAATAAGCCTATTTAATAAGCCTAAGTTGCTGTAATAAGGCTGTTTAATAAGTCTAAGTTGCTGAAAAAAGCCTAATTAATAAGCCTAAGTTGCTAAAATAAGCCTATTTAATGAGGCTATTTAATAAGTCTATTTAATAAGCCTATTTAATAAGCCTATTTCATAAGCATATTTAATACGTCTATTTAATAAGTCTATTTAATAAGCCTATTTAATAAGTATATAATGAGCCTATTTAATAAGCCTATTTATTGAGCCTATTTAATAAGCCTAATTATTGAGCCTATTTAATAAGCCTATTTATTGAGCCTATTTAATGAGCCTATTTATTGAGCCTATTTAATAAGCATATTTAATGAGTCTATTTAATAAGCCTATTTAATAAGTATTTAATGAGCCTATTTAATAAGCCTATTTAATAAGCCTATTTAATAAGCCTATTTATTGAGCCTATTTAATACGTCTATTTAATAAGCCTATTTAATAAGTATTTAATGAGCCTATTTAATATGCCTATTTATTGAGCCTATTTAAAAAGCCTATTTATTGAGCCTATTTAATAAGCCTATTTAATAAGCCTATTTATTGAGCCTATTTAATAAGTCTATTTAATAAGCCTATTTAATAAGCATATTTATTGTGCCTATTTAATAAGCCTATTTAATAAGTCTATTTAATAAGCCTATTTAATAAGCCTATTTAATAAGCCTATTTAATAAGCCTATTTATTGAGCCTATTTAATACGTCTATTTAATAAGCATATAATGAGCCTATTTAATAAGCCTATTTTTTGAGCCTATTTAATAAGCCTAATTATTGAGCCTATTTAATAAGCCTATTTATTGAGCCTATCTAATGAGCCTATGTATTGAGCCTATTTAATAAGACTATTTAATGAGTCTATTTAATAAGCCTATTTAATAAGCCTATTTAATACACCTATTTAATAAGCCGATTTATTAAGCCTATTAAAAGAGCCTATTTAATAAGCCCATTTGATAAGCCTATTTATTGAGCCCATGTAATAAGCCTATTTAATACGCCTATTTAATAAACCTATTTAATAAGTATTTAATGAGCCTGTTTAATAAGTCTATTTAATAAGCCTTTTTAATAAGCCTATTTAATAAGTCTATTTAATAAGCCTATTTAATAAGTCTATTTAATAAGTCTATTTAATAAGCCTATTTAATAAGTATTTAATGAGCCTATTTAATAAGCCTATTTATTGAGCCTATTTAATAAGCCTATTTATTGAGCCTATTTAATAAGCCTATTTATTGAGCCTATTTAATAAGCCTATTTATTGAGCCTATTTAATAAGCCTATTTAATAAGTCTATTTAATACGCATATTTAATAAGCCTATTTAATAAGCCTATTTAATAAGCCTATTTAATAAGCCTATTTAATACGCCTATTTATTGAGCCTATTTAATCAGTCTATTTAATAAGCCTATTTAATAAGCCTATTTAATAAGTATTTAATGAGCCTATTTAATAAGTCTATTTAATAAGCCTATTTAATAGGCCTATTTAATAAGTCTAAGTTGCTGAAATAAGCCTATTTAATAATCCTAAGTTGCTGAAATAAGCCTATTTAATAAGGCTATTTAATAAGCCTAAGTTGCTGAAATAAGCATATTTAATATAGCGATTTAATAAGTCTAAGTTGCTGAAATAAACCATTTTAATGAGCCTAAGTTGCTAAAATAAGCCTATTAATGAGGCTATTTAATAAGTCTATTTAATAAGCCTATTTAATAAGCCTATTTAATAAGCCTATTCAAGCCTAAGTTGCTGAATAATCCTATTCAATAAGTCTAAGTTGCTGAAAAAAGCCTAATTAATAAGCCTAAGTTGCTAAAATAAGCCTATTTAATGAGGCTATTTAATTAGTCTATTTAATAAGCCTATTTAATAAGCCTATTTCATAAGCATATTTAATACGTCTATTTAATAAGTCTATTTAATAAGCCTATTTAATAAGTATATAATGAGCCTATTTAATAAGACTATTTATTGAGCCTATTTAATAAGCCTAATTATTGAGCCTATTTAATAAGCCTATTTATTGAGCCTATTTAATGAGCCTATTTATTGAGCCTATTTAATAAACCTATTTAATGAGTCTATTTAATAAGCCTATTTAATAAGCCTATTTAATACGCCTATTTAATAAGTCTATTTATTATGCCTATTTAATGAGCCTATTTTATAAGCCCATTTAATAACCCTATTTATTGAGCCTATTTAATAAGCCTATTTAATACACCTATTTAATAAACCTATTTAATAAGTATTTAATGAGCCTGTTTAATAAGTCTATTTAATAAGCCTTTTTAATAAGCCTATTTAATAAGTCTATTTAATAAGCCTATTTAATAAGTCTATTTAATAAGTCTATTTAATATGCCTATTTAATAAGTATTTAATGAGCCTATTTAATAAGCCTATTTATTGAGCCTATTTAATCAGCCTATTTATTGCGCCTATTTAATAAGCCTATTTATTGAGCCTATTTAATAAGCCTATTTATTGAGCCTATTTAATAAGCCTATGTAATAAGTCTATTTAATACGCATATTTAATAAGCCTATTTAATAAGCCTATTTAATAAGCCTATTTAATAAGCCTATTTAATACGCCTATTTATTGAGCCTATTTAATAAGTCTATTTAATAAGCCTATTTAATAAGCCTATTTAATAAGTATTTAATGAGCCTATTTAATAAGTCTATTTAATAAGTCTATTTAATAGGCCTATTTAATAAGTCTAAGTTGCTGAAATAAGCCTTTTTAATAATTCTAATGTTGCTGGAATAAGCCTATTTAATAAGGCTATTTAATAAACATAAGCTGCTGAAATAAGCCTATTTAATAAGCCTAAGTTGCTGAAATAAGCATATTTAATATGGCTATTTAATAAGCCTAAGTTGCTAAAATAAGCCTATTTAATGAGGCTATTTAATAAGTTTATTTAATAAGCCTATTTAATAAGCCTATTTAATAAGCCTATTTAATAAGCCTATTTAAGCCTAAGTTGCTGAATAAGCCTATTTAATAAGTCTAAGTTGCTGAAATAAGGCTATTTAATAAGCCTAAGTTGCTGAAATAAGCCTATTTAATAAGCCTAAGTTGCTGAAATAAGGCTATTTAATAAGTCTAAGTTGCTGAAATAAGCCTATTTAATAAGCCTAAGTTGCTAAAATAAGCCTATTTAATTAGGCTATTTAATAAGTCTATTTAATAAGCCTATTTAATAAGCCTATTTAATAAGCCTATTTAATATGTATTTAATGAGCCTATTTAATCAGTCTATTTAATAAGCCTATTTAATAGGCCTATTTAATAAGTCTAAGTTGCTGAAATAAGCCTATTTAATAAGCCTAAGTTGCTGAATAAGCCTATTTCATAAGCCTAAGTTGCTGAAATAAGACTTTTTAATAAGTCTAAGTTGCTGAAATAAGCCTATTTAATAAGCCTAAGTTGCTGAAATAAGGCTATTTAATAAGGCTATTTAATAAGCCTAAGTTGCTGAATAAGCCTATTTAATAAGCCTAAGTTTCTTAAATAAGGCTATTTAATAAGCCTAAGTTGCTGAAAAAAGCCTAATTAATAAGCCTACGTTGCTAAAATAAGCCTATTTAATAAGCCTAAGTTTCTGAACTAAGCCTATTTAAAAAGGTATATTTAATAAGTCTAAGTTGCTGAAATAAACCTATTTAAAATGCTATTTAATAAGCCTAAGTTGCTGAAATAAACCTGTTTTATAAGGCTATTTAATAAGCATAAGTTGCTGAAATAAGCCTATTTAATAAGCCTAAGTTGCTGAATAAGCCTATTTCATAAGCCTAAGTTGCTGAAATAAGCATTTTAATATGTCTAAGTTGCTGAAATAAGCCTATTTAATAAGCCTAAGTTGCTGAAATAAGACTATTTAATAAGGCTATTTAATAAGCCTAAGTTGCTGAATAAGCCTATTTAATATGTCTAAGTTGCTGAAATAAGGCTATTTAATAAGCCTAAGTTGCTGAAATAAGCCTATTTAATAAGCCTACGTTGGTGAACTAAACCTATATAAAAAAGTCTATTTAATAAGTCTAAGTTGCTGAAAAAAACCTATTTAAAAATGCTATTTAATAAGCCTAAATTGCTAGAAATAAACCTGTTTAATAAGGCTATTTAATAAGCATAAGTTGCTGAAATAAGCCTATTTAATAAGCCTAAGTTGCTGAAATAAGCCTATTTAATAAGGCTATTTAATAAGTCTAAGTTGCAGAAATAAACCTATTTAATAATGCTATTTAATACGCCTAATTTGCTTAAATAAGCATATTTAATAAGCCTAAGTTGCTAAAATAAGCCTATTTAATAGGCCTATCTAATAAGTCTAAGTTGCACAAATAAGCATATTTCATAAGCATATTTAATGAGCCTAAGTTGCTGAAATGTCTATTTAATAAGTCGATTTAATAAGTCTAAGTTGCTAAAATAAGCCTATTTAATAAGGCTATTTAATAAGCCTAAGTTGCTGAAATAAGCCTATTTAATAAGGCTATTTAATGAGCCTAAGTTCCTGAAAAAAGCCTATTTAATAAGGCTATTTAATGAGCCTAAGTTGCTGAAATAAGCCTATTTAATAAGCCTAAGTTTCTGAACTAAGCCTATTTAAAAATGCTATTTAATAAGCCTAAGTTGCTGAAATAAACCTGTTTAATAAGGCTATTTAATAAGCATAAGTTGCTGAAATAAGCCTATTTAATAAGCCTAAGTTGCTGAAATAAGCCTATTTAATAAGGCTATTTAATAAGTCTAAGTTGCTGAAATAAACCTATTTAATAAGCCTAAGTTGCTAAAATAAGCCTATTTAATGAAGCCATTTAATAAGTCTATTTAATAAGCCTATTTAATAAGCCTATTTAATAAGCCTATTAATAAGCCTATTTAATACGCCTATTTAATAAGCCTATTTAATACGCCTATTTATTAAGCCTATTTATTGAGCCTATTTAATAAGCCTATTTAATAAGCCTATTTAATAAGTCTATTTAATAAGCCTATTTAATAAGTCTATTTAATAAGTCTATTTAATAAGCCTATTTAATAAGTATTTAATGAGCCTATTTAATAAGCCTATTTATTGAGCCTATTTAATAAGCCTATTTATTGAGCCTATTTCATGAGCCTATTTAATAAGCCCATTTAATAAGCCTATTTATTGAGCCGATTTAATAAGTCTATGTAATAAGCCTATTTAATAAGCCTATTTAATAAGCCTATATAATAAGCCTATTTATTGAGCCTATTTAATAAGCCTATTTAATAAGCCTATTTAATAAGCCTCTTTATTGAGCCTATTTAATAAGTCTATTTAATAAGCCTATTTAATAAGCCTATTTATTGAGCCTATTTAATAAGCCTATTTATTGAGCCTATTTAATAGGCCTATTTAATAAGTCTATTTAATAAGCCTATTTAATAGGCCTATTTAATAAGTCTAAGTTGCTGAAATAAGCCTATTTAATAAGCCTTGGTTGCTGAAATAAGTCTATTTAATAAGGCTATTTAATAAGCCTAAGTTGCTGAATAAGCCTATTTAATAAGCCTAAGTTGCTGAAATACGCCTATTTAATAAGCTTAACTTGCTGTAATAAGGCTATTTAATAAGTCTAAGTTGCTGAAAAAAGCCTAATTAATAAGCCTAAGTTGCTAAAATAAGCCTATTTAATGAGGCTATTTAATAAGTCTATTTAATAAGCCTATTTAATAAGTCTATTTAATGAGCCTATTTAATAAGCATATTTAATAAGTATTTAATGAGCCTATTTAATAAGTCTATTTAATAAGCCTATTTAATAGGCCTATTTAATAAGTCTAAGTTGCTGAAATAAGCCTATTTAATAATCCTAAGTTGCTGAAATAAGCCTATTTAATAAGGCTATTTAATAAGCATAAGTTGCTGAAATAAACCTATTTAATAAGCCTAAGTTGCTAAAATAAGCCTTTTTAATAAGCCTAAGTTGCTGAAATAAGCCTATTTAATAAGCTTAAGTTGCTGTAATAAGGCTATTTAATAAGTCTAAGTTGCTAAAATAAGGCTATTTAATAAGGCTATTTAATAAGCCTAAGTTGCTGAATAAGCCTATTTAATAAGCCTAAGTTGCTGAAATAAGCCTATTTAATAAGCCTAAGTTGCTGAAAAAAGCCTAATTAATAAGCCTAAGTCGCTAAAATAATCCTATTTAATGAGGCTATTTAATAAGTCTATTTAATAAGCCTATTTAATAAGCCTATTTAATAAGCCTATTTAATAAGCATATTGAATACGTCTATTTAATAAGTCTATTTAATAAGCCTATTTTATAGGCCTATTTAATAAGCCTATTTATTGAGCCTATTTAATAAGTCTATTTAATGAGCCTATTTAATAAGCATATTTAATAAGTATTTAATGAGCCTATTTAATAAGTCTATTTAATAAGCCTATTTAATAGGCCTATTTAATAAGTCTAAGTTGCTGAAATAAGCCTATTTAATAATCCTAAGTTGCTGAAATAAGCCTATTTAATAAGGCTATTTAATAAGCATAAGTTGCTGAAATAAACCTATTTAATAAGCCTAAGTTGCTAAAATAAGCCTATTTAATAAGCCTAAGTTGCTGAAATAAGCCTATTTAATAAGCTTAAGTTGCTGTAATAAGGCTATTTAATAAGTCTAAGTTGCTGAAATAAGGCTATTTAATAAGGCTATTTAATAAGCCTAAGTTGCTGAATAAGCCTATTTAATAAGCCTAAGTTGCTGAAATAAGCCTATTTAATAAGCCTAAGTTGCTGAAATAAGCCTATTTAATAAGCCTAAGTTGCTGTAATAAGGCTATTTAATAAGTCTAAGTTGCTGAAAAAAGCCTAATTAATAAGCCTAAGTTGCTAAAATAAGCCTATTTAATGAGGCTATTTAATAAGTCTATTTAATAAGCCTATTTAATAAGCCTATTTAATAAGCCTATTTAATAAGCATATTTAATACGTCTATTTAATAAGTCTATTTAATTAGCTTATTTAATAAGTATATAATGAGCCTATTTAATAAGCCTATTTATTGAGCCTATTTAATAATCCTAATTATTGAGCCTATTTAATAAGCCTATTTATTGAGCCTATTTAATGAGCCTATTTATTGAGCCTATTTAATAAGACTATTTAATGAGCCTATTTAATAAGCCTATTTAATAAGTCTATTTAATACGCCTATTTAATAAGCCTATTTAATAAGCCGATTTAATAAGCCTATTTATGAAGCCTATTTAATGAGCCTATTTAATAGGCCTATTTATTGAGCCTGTTTAATAAGTCTATTTAATAAGCCTGTTTAATAAGCCTATTTAATAAGTATTTAATGAGCCTATTTAATAAGCCTAAGTTGCTGAATAAGCCTATTTAATAAGCCTAAGTTCCTGAAAAAAGCCTATTTAATAAGCCTATTTAATAAGCCTAAGTTGCTGAATAAGCCTATTTAATAAGCCTAAGTTTCTGAACTAAGCCTATTTAAAAATGCTATTTAATAAGCCTAAGTTGCTGAAATAAACCTGTTTAATAAGGCTAGTTAATAAGCATAAGTTGCTGAAATAAGCCTATTTAATAAGCCTAAGTTGCTGAAATAAGCCTATTTAATAAGGCTATGTAATAAGTCTATGTTGCTGAAATAAACCTATTTAATAAGCCTAAGTTGCTAAAGTAAGCCTATTTAATGAGGCTATTTAATAAGTCTATTTAATAAGCCTATTTAATAAGCCTATTTAATAAGCCTATTAATAAGCCTATTTAATACGCCTATTTAATAAGCATATTTAATACGCCTATTTATTAAGCCTATTTATTGAGCCTATTTAATAAGCCTATTTAATAAGCCTATTTAATAAGTCTATTTAATAAGCCTATTTAATAAGTCTATTTAATAAGTCTATTTAATAAGCCGATTTAATAAGTATTTAATGAGCCTATTTAATAAGCCTATTTATTGAGCCTATTTAATAAGCCTATTTATTGAGCCTATTTCATGAGCCTATTTAATAAGCCTATTTAATAAGCCTATTTAGAGAACACACACGGGAGAGAAACCCTTCAGGTGCACGATGTGCGGGATGGCGTTTACACAGTCAATGGGGGATGAGCATGATGTTGGTGTGAGGGATTAGCACCACGGAGAGAGATGAGCTTTGTTAAGACGGACGAGTCCATCTGTGTTCGGAACGGAGGAGGGGGGAGAGGAGTTTAGATATCAACAGTAAATTAGCATGTAACTGGGGGATTGGCATGATGTTAGTATGAGGGATTAACACCACAGAGAGCGACGAGCTTTGTTCAGACGGACGAGTCCATCTGTGTTCGGAACGGAGGAGGGGGAGGAAGAGGAGGAACCCTCAAGACCTTGGGTTTTGGGGATGCCTTTGTCCGAACGATCCGCCTACTCTACACCAAGGCGGAGTGCATGATCAAGATCAACGGCGCCCTCACTGCCCCGGTCAAATTCGAGCGAGGAGTGAGACAGGGATGCCCATTGTCGGGCCAACTTTATGCCCTGGCATTAGAGCCTTTCCTGAATCTCATAAGGCGGAGACTCAGCGGCCTGGTGCTGAGGGAACCATATCATTCCTTTTTTTCCCTAGCCCATGCCGTGCCCTTTAGTCTGATCTATCCTGCCAAATAATAGTTGCTTTGCCATGCAGTGGCTGGGCATGGGGGCTACATGACCCAGCCAACACAGCCACGCTTGTGAGAGGAGCTCACCAATGGGAGTGTGTCTAGATCTTTTAAGAATCTGTGAGCTCCTGACACAATCCAGTCTGGTTAAACCCAGGATGCATTGTAGGCAGGGTGACCTGAATGTTTCTAACCGGTGCAGATGTTACTTTAGACACCTCAACATCCTTCTCGAAAGAATAAAGAAGGGAAGATATCAATGTGGTCAAAGAAAATCCGGAGCTTCGCATGGAATGACAAACCAAGTAGTTTCCACCCAGTGTTACACAGCCGATGAAAAGATAATGCTGCCCGACTGTTTCGGAGTGAGACCTCGGCTGCGAAACCGGAGCTGGTCATAAGCACACTGCCCACACTCACATAAAGGCAAAGACATGGATCTCCTGGATAGCCTTAAGATACTGTTGGGGCAAGTGCTGTCAGCGAGTGGCACCTATGAAGGCCGGTACGGCACAAGGGGGGAAGTCCAGGACCATTTCAGATAATCGTTACTGTTGTTGGTCACTGAGTCGGCATGCACACACACCCCCTATGGCCACGCATGGGTCGACCCCCTCCCCTCCTCCTCACCTGTGGTACAGCATGGCCAGGAACTGGACAATGAGCATGCTGGAGAAGGTGATGAGGAACATGAAGGCGAAGGGCAGCACGTCGATGACCGTCCCCTCGTTCTTCGTGCTCGGGATCTGGATGTAGAGGTCGGCTCCCACGAACTGCAGTGCCAGGGTCGCCACCAGCCACAGTGCATTGATCATGAAGTAGACGAAAGTGCCCTGCACGTTGGGACAGACAGATCAGGCCTGATTTACATTGCATTGGCCGAGTGGCGGGGGGGATGACCCCGGGCTGTTTATGGATCCCCTCTTTGTGCGTTCATTTTCCTCCCCCACTGTCCACTCTCGACGCCAAATGGTCACTTCTGTTGTTATTGTTTTATTGTTCATGTATTTTACAGGATTAGCGGATTATTGGAACAATTAACAATTAATTCGTAGGAATAATAAGGCATAGGTAATTCAATGCCGTTTAAATCTTCTTCTACCACATGCCAAGTACGGTAAGTACTCGCTTAACGCCTGCTGTTTGCACAACGCGTTGTCGCTGGAATGCAATTTTTCTGTTATCGAAGCATCTCCGGTACTCGCGATGACGCGTTGCCAGTACCTTGTTTCTTATCTCGAAGAGTTCCTGCTTCACGCGTTTCCTGTGATCGTCATCTTCCTCCAGAGGCTTGAGGTAGTCACTGATCATGCTCTTCCAAAACTCGTCTTCCTCCTATGCATTCCCATCCACGGGACAGAAGGTTCACTTTGTGCGATTGTCCAAATAACAACAACTTACTCCGATGAATAATATTAATATTGTAATAGTAATAGGTTTTACCCTTTTAACTGGCACAAAAACTGACACCTTTATTTAAGGCATCGTGTTTGCAATAACCACAACACAAGCAATCAAAATGCAAACAAAAGAGACAACTCTGATAATAATATGCACTGTCCTTGAATTTGATTGGTCCACACCCGAGACGGCTTTTCTTAGAGCCTAGTCTCCACTGGTGTTAAATGCTCACCCCGAGCCCTCAATACTCTGATAGTGCGCTGTTTTTGAGTTGTACGCCTTTTGGCGTCTTCTGGTCCAACACCAGAGTGCTTGCCACAAATGAATCACAATAGCTTGCTAATCTCGTCTAGGAGCATTAACCATCACCCACACTTCGTTCATCCATTCATCAAACAAAGATGGTCACCGCATCGCGTGATTTCAGATGCTCGGTCTTATTTAACTGACAAGCAATGACTTCGCATTTAATTTTCGATTTAAAGCTTTCGTGACTGCAGGGATTCATCTTCTTGGTTCTTTCGGTAAAGTCACGTAGAATGGAAATAAAATAATACAAATAAAACATAATAAAATTCTCACGACGTTTCGGCCACAACTCAAGTAGCCTTTTTCAGGTGAAGGAACAGAACTGTCGGGACGATAGCGCTTCAATGAACGCTGCAAAGATTCGCAGCGTCTTTTAAGCTAGGTGGGAGAAGTAAAGCGCCTTGACAAAGGTGTTTACATATCAAACAGGATAATTTAGCATTGAAATAGCGGTGTTAAAGTGTTGGATCAGCAGGATGTTAAAGTCAGAAATTAGCTTGTAACTGGGAGATTAGCATGATGTTAATGTGAGGGATTAGCATGTGACTGGTCACGGAAATAGCTATGTTAAAGTCGAAGTTTATATATCAACAGAGGCATTTAGTATATGGACGCTAAACGACTGCAACTACCCAATTATCATACAATACACCGATGTGAAAAAACTAAGTATAAACTACATCAATGTTATCAATAAACTCTATATACTCTCCAATCAGCTGAGCTACTAACAATAAGTCGTTATACATTACAATGCCATATGGCAAAAAAATGGGTGGCGGTTTTTTCTTTTCAACGTTAGCACCACGGAAAGTGACGAGCTTTGTTCAGACGGACGAGTCCATCTATGCTTGGAACGGAGGAGGGGAGAGAAACATCCACGATGCGCTGCTCTGTCCTGTGTTGCGTTACAACTATTTTATAAACTAGACTACTATACATTGCAATGGTATACCTTCCAATCTAAACTACATTGTATAATATCGTATACACAGCCCAATGTAAGCTCTAACATCAATTCCATACACCCAGCCATCAGATTTACCATGGAAGTCGAAAAAGATGGCAAGCTACCCTATTTGGATGTCCTAATTAAAAGGAGACCTGATGGTTCAATGAGCCACTGTGTCTACAGGAAAGCTACGCATATGGATGTTTACTTAAAACCAGATTCCCACCACCATCCGTCCCAGAAGAACTCCCTCATCAAGACTCTATACCATAGAGCCCAATGCATTTCCGACCAGGAACACATTGCCAGTGAACTCTAGCACGTACACCAAGCTCTCAAGGCTAATGGTTACTCCGACTACACAATCCGCAAAACCATCACTCCAGCCATGAAGAAGGATTCTCTTGAGGAGCCATTCAAAACCATCACCTTACCCTACATTGCGGGGGTCACAAAAAAGATCTCCAAAATCCTGAATAAACACAAGATCCAGGTCCGATTCAACACAGTACATAAAATGCGTGATCTGGTTCCGTCTGTAAAAGATGTGGTTCCAGACATACAGTACCCGGGCGTCTACAAACTAAGTTGCCTCTGTGGTAGCAGCTACATTGGAGAAACCAAACGACATATCTCGGACCGCATCCGTGAACATAAAGCAGACTTGAAACACGGTAGGACGAACACCTCAGCCGTGGCAGATCACTGTTATAATTTAGTGGGCTCACATGACACGGAGGTTCTCTGCAAGCCATCCGGCTACCATGAGACATTCGTTCATGAGGCCATCCACATATACAAACACAGAGGCAATTTCAACCGAGAAGATGGATTCTGGCTTAGTAACCATTGGAAAGACGTTATAAACCATTTCGGTTCTTAATTGATTGTATTATACGGTGACTTTCAGACTGCAGTCCATTCCCTGACAATGTCTCTAAATACCGTTCACACAACGGTCAAAGGTATGCATGTTGTATAATAAATAGTTTAACATTGTAATGTTTAACATAATTCATAAGGCAATATATGGTATCGTAATTGTATAGTGAATATACAGTAGTGTGGTATACAGTAGGGTTGGTAGAATAATACATAGTGTAATATTACAAGTCTATTTTACAGTCTAAAGTATAGGGTAGTGTATAGTAACGCATTGTATAATTTAATGGTGGGTTTGTCTATGGCAGTGTATATTACGGTGTATAGTCGTGTAATGTAGAAAAAGTTTAGTTGGGGACATATCAATATAATGCATAATGTTAGAGCTTACATTGGGCTGTATACGATATTATACAATGTAGTTTAGATTGGAAGGTATAACATTGCAATGTATTGTAGTCTAGTTTATAACATAGTTGTAACGCAACACAGAACAGAGCAGCGCATCGTGGCTGTTTCTCCCCCCTCCTTCGTTCCGAGCATAGATGGACTCGTCCGTCTGAACAAAGCTCGTCGCTTTCCGTGGTGCTAACGTTGAAAAGAAAATACCACCACCCATTTTTTCGCCATATGGCATTGTAATGTATAACGACTTATTGTTAGTAGCTCAGCTGTTTGGAGAGTATATAGAGTTTATTGATAACATTGATGTAGTTTATATTTTAGTTTTTTATTAGTTTACTAGTTACTTTATGTTAATAGCTCAACTTATTGAAGAATATATTGAGTACATTTATTATATTGATGTAGTTTATACTTAGTTTTTTTTCACATCGGTTTATTGTATGATAGTTGGATAGTTGCAGTCCTTTAGCGTCCATATACTAAATGGCCCTGTTGATATGTAAACTTTGATTTTAACATAGCTATTTCCGTGACCAGTCACATGCTAATCTCTCACAATAACATCATGCTAATCTCCCAGTTACATGCGAATTTCTGACTTTAACATCCTGCTGATCCAACACTTTAACACCGCTATTTCAATGCTAAATTATCCTGTTTGATATGTAAACTCCTTTGTCAAGGCGCTTTACTTCTCCCACCTAGCTTAAAAGACGTTGCGAATCTTAGCAGCGTTCATTGAAGCGCTGTCGTCCTGAGAGTTCTTTTCCTCCACCTGAAGAAGCCTACTTGTGTTGTGGCCAAAACGTCGTGAGAATTTTATTTTTATTATTCTATGTGACTTTAACGAAAGAACCAAGAAGACTTTGTCTTTGTTTGATGAAAATATTACCTTTGGTATGGAGGCGAGGTCTGTGTCTGATTGCTCTGGAGGTCGACTTTTGCTCTCTACTTCTTCTGGATGCTCTGTCTGAGTGCTCGCGATGTCTTCTAGTCTCGCCTTTGCTCCTTCTGAATGCTCCATCTGAGTGTTTGCGATGTCCTCTTCTCTCGACTCGATCTCTGCTCCTTCAGGATGCTCTGTCCCAGTGCTCGCGATGCCCTGTCGTTTCTCCTCGCTCTCTACTCCTACTGGATGATCTGTCTGAGTGCTCGCGATGTCCTCTGGTCTCGTCTCTGCTCCTTCTGGATACTCCATCTGACTGTTTGCGATGTTCTCTCCTCTCGACTCGATCTCTGCTCCTTCAGGATGCTCCGTCTGAGTGCTTGCGATGCCCTGTCGTCTCTCCTCACTCTCTACTCCTTCTGGATGATCTGTCTGAGTGCTCACGATGTCCTCTGGTCTCGTCTCTGCTCCTTCTGGGTGCTCCATATGAGTGTTCGCGATGTCCTCTCCTCTCGCCTCGATCTCTGCTCCTTCTGGATGCTCCATCTGAGTGCTCGTAGTGTCCTGTTGTCTGGCCTCAATTGGACGCAGCTTCATCTCTCTGTCGAGTTCCACCGTGCACGACTCCACTCGGCTGGGAGGGATGATGATAAACTGTTAAACTAAACCATTATTTTTATTTTACCATGTAAGGCCCACTGAGCTAGGAAGCTTTTTTGTAGAATCGACCTGAATATCACAAATTATAACTCAATGAGCGGCTTATCACGTGGAAATTACAGCAGCCAAATACTCTAATCACATGATGATTCTAAATGAGGAGGGAAAAAATCAGGGAACCCGGAGTAAAATCCACACCAACATGGGGAGAGAAAGGAATAGACGCAGACTCCATATAGGCAACAGGCATCGTCAGGTTTGGGATCGAAGCCACTACCTCCTGCATACCAGGGGAGGTAGTTAACATCTAGCCACCACGGCGCCTAAGATACAAGCACAACTAGAATCACAGTTAATAAGTTGAGACAAGACTCAGTATTGACTTGAGTAAAATGTTACGTTGTAAATCCTCCTCCACCCGACACAGCCAATCAATAATCATAATCTGTATTTCTACTGCAGGAGGAGTCCGATGAGCTATGAACCTATTTTCACAGATGTCCAGTAGGTGTAGGGGATTATAAAGTTAGAACATAAAACGATAGCAGTGCTAAGTATAGGAAAGATAATAAAATAAATAAAGTATATGAGTGCAACTTGCATGAGTACATCAGTTACTGCCAATTTTTCAATACTAAATGCATAACTTGGGGCAAGGCAGCAAAAGAACAGTCCCAAACCACACCAGGATAACACAGTACCTCAATAATATGGGACATAAACGTTGAACTATCGATACACGAGAGGTAAGGATCAAAGTTAAAAGCATGGCTACAGGCTCTCAGTGAGGTGGTGGCACCTTGAACTGTCATCCTCCTGACTCAGTGCCGAGTATTTCTTCGGATGGACGCTGATCCTCCACTGGAAGCAGTCCCACTCGAGTGGCAGTATACAGCATTTCGTTCCATTCAAACGATGCTTGCGTTCCTTCTTCTGCTGGGACAGGAGGATGGGCATTGTGCTGAAGGCAGGGTCCTTCAATGATATCAAACCAGCGGGAAGCGCACACAAGCTGGAAGGCAGTTTCAGCTGCTCAGTGAACTGGCGCCAATAACTGTCCAAGCTCTGCGGTCCTCCATGTATGAAGATTTTATTGGCCAACGGGAAACCAGAACACCATGGAATAGACCCACAAATGCGAGGGGGAAACATTGCGTTCTATTCAGATGGAACAGATAGAGTCCATAATTGTCATACTACATTCTCCTGGAAAGTCAGTGAATGACTCCTCCTCGATACCCACCGTGTTGGATTAATGGACACAAGTGGCACAGCCACCACCACCGTTCTTGTCAAGAAACATAAACGATAATTTTGCAAGCTCCGGTCATCCTCTCATCAGTGGATTTTGGCTAACCATTGAACAATGGTGTGAAAGAAGTTCAACATACATACATCTGGACCAGTCCTTGGCCTTCCCTCAAAAAGCCTAAAAAATAGCCAAATGTGATGTAGTAAACATGACAACAATGGAGACAAAGGCGGCCGGGCATGGTGCTGGCCACCTACCCTCTTATGTGCCATTCCGGACTTCACAGGTGCTACTCGCTAACAGCACTTGCCCCAACGGTCGGTTAAAAGCTATATGGGGATCTCTGCCTTCGTCTTGGCGGGGGTTGGGGGCATATGTTACACTTTTTTTGCAATGTACGTAGCCAATCATGCTAATCGGAGGTGCGGGACGGAGCAACAGAGGAGAATGGAGCGAAACTCCAAATAACGTTCGACACAAAAACAACAACGACAATAACGATAACACATAAAGTAACTCACCTCCTTAGGGGAGGGCTCAGTAGGCGCCTTGGTCTCACGCGTGCCCCATGATACGTTGTACATGTTGACCAATGAGTAGATGAGCAGCAGCAGGTATCCCGTGGGAATGCAGATGAGGTACAAGAATCCGTGCACGATGCAGAAGAACTCGCGCGGGTGCAGCGCCGCGGCGATGAGATGGATGCCCGCGAGAGTGATGAAGAAGATGCTGCTGGGTGTGAGGATACCTTTCTTGACAATGTCGCCGACCATAGCGAGCAGCGTGCCCGTCATGAGGAACATGTAGATCACGGTGAGCACCATGGCCACCTTAAAAAAATACCAGGTATAAAGCTCTTTTCAGAAGCCACCTGGCCACAAATGATAGATCAACGAAGTGGCTCATCACGTGGTAATGTATATCAGCAGCCAGATTAAATGCAGAGGGAAGATAGAGAGAACACGTGGACTCCAAATACATAACAGGCGTTAAGGTCGGGATAGGGATCGAACCCACGACCTCCTGTATACCATGCGAGGGAGTTTACATCTCGCCATCGCAGGAGGAGACCTTAGCCATCGGCGTCACCATTGTCCTTTTTGTCCAACCACCACCACTTCTTGGGAGTTACTTTGCATTTATTCCGCACTTTTCCACAAAGTCCTCAAGACCCTGCACTTTGCAAACAACAACACAATAATGATAGCTCATTGTTCTTCTGGGTTCTTTCGGTAAAGTCACGTAGAATGGAGATGAAATAATAAAAATAATAATAACAATAAAATTCTCACGACGTTTCGGCCACAACACAAGTAGCCTTCCTCAGGTGAAGAAACAGGACTGTCTGGAAGACAGCGCTTGAGTGAACCCTGCCAAGCATGGCAGCGTCTTTTAAGCTGTGTGGGAGGAACAGAGCACCTTGACAAAGCAGTTTACATAGAGACTCAGCGGCCTGGTGCTGAGGGAACCAAGCATCAAGTTGGTCCTGACGGCATACGCCGACGACGTCCTCCTCATCCTGCGCTCCCTGGCTGATGTCGCCCTGCTGCAAGAGTGCCAGGAGGTCTTTTCGAAAGCCTCGTCATCAAAAATGAACTGGCAAAAGTGCAGCGGCCTGCTGGTTGGAGCGTGGGACATGACTGAGTGTCCCGAGAAGGCAAAAGCCATCAATTGGAGCACAACATCGCTGCACCACCTGGGGGGGTTCCTCGGACCAGAGGAGGAACCACCGCAGAGGAACTGGGTCGAGCTGGAGGAGAAGGTGAAGGAGCGGCTGGCCACCTGGAGTCGCCTGTGCAAGTTCCTCACCTTCAGGACAAAGACGTTGGTGGTGAACCAGCTGGTGACGTCCATACTGTGGCACCGACTCTTCTCCCTGCACCCCCCCATGAGCCTTGTCAACGCACTTCAGAAGCAAGTCCTCGACTTCTTCTGGTCAGGTGGAGGACATCGGGTCGCGGCTGGGGTCCTGGCCCTGCCACTGGACGAGGGCGGTCACGGGCTGGTGTGCGTGCGGAGTCAGCTGGCCACCTTCCGACTGCAGGCAGCGCAAAAGTTCCTGCACGCCGCCCCTGCACCGGCCTGGAGCGTCACGGCCTCCTTCCTCCTGAAACAGCTGGGGGGTCTGCAGTGCTCCAAGCAACTATTCTACATGGACCTGCAGGGCCTCCCACTGGGACAGCTGCCACCCTTCTACAGAAGCGTCCTGCAGACATGGAGCTCCCTCGCCGTCAGGAGGCTGAACCAACCGTGATCGCCTGAGGATCTGGTCTTCGAACCGATCCTCAGGAACCCACAGACAAAGCTGCCATCCACCACCACCACCCCTGGCATGGAGAGGCGCCTCGCCAACGCGCGGCTCACCAGGATGGGAGATCTGGTGGAGCCTGAAACACGGGGCCGGTGGATCGGACCAGCAGACGTGGCCACAAAGACAGGGCTGCAGTCGCTCCGGGTGGCTGCCCGGATCCTGGCCGAAGCTAAGGGGGCCTTCTCAGTGGCAGCGGGAAGAACGCCCCCCATCGGCGTTGGGGATGACGAGGCCCCTCTCGATCCCCCTCCACCGGAGCTCTCAGTCGTGCCACTATATCGCCAATGCCGACAAACGAAGGCGGATCACAACCTGTGCCGGCTAGAAGACCTACCGGAGGTGGCCTTCGCAAATGTAAAGAGGAAGGTTCTCTACTCCTACATGGTCCGGTTCCACCAACAGGACACCCTGAGGAGCCACAAGGACCATGCCTGGAGGAAAGCCCTGCCCTGCGTCTCTCCGGAGAGGCCTCGCTGGAGGCAACTCTACTGCAGACCGACGTACAACCGCATCGGCGACCTCAGCTGGAGCATCGCCCACGGCACCGTCACCACCAACGTCTCCCTGGCGCGCTTCACCGACACGTCCCCGGAGTGCCGGTTCTGCGGTAAAGTGGAGACGGTGGCGCACCAATATGTGGAGTGCAAGAGCCTGGACTCGCTGTTCAAGGTCCTGAGAAACATCCTCCTAAGGTTCAGCCTCCACTTCTCCCCGACGGTCCTCTTCTTTGGATACCCGAAGGGCAACAGACCCCAACATCTTCAGGGGCTGGTCAACGTGCTCTTCGGCTACGCCAAGCTCGCCATATACAGGGCAAGGAAGGTGGCCCTGGAGGGGCAACGTCCAGCCAGCAGCCTGGGCATCTTCCACGCTCTGGTCGGATCAGGGTGTGGCTGGAGTTCCACTACACGCGGCTGACCCACGCCGTGCCGGCCTTCAAGGAGCAGTGGGCGCTGGAGGAGGCCGTGTGCTCGGTGGCAGATGACGGAGAGCTCTGCATGCAGATCTAAGCTACCCGTCGTAGGCCGTTTGACTGTGGGAAGGGCAGCGTGCCGATGCAGCACTTGTCGTAGTTATAAAGAAAAAAGAGAGAGCGAGAGAGAGGCAAATGGAGTAGGAAGAGAGGGGGTAGAGAGAGAGGAGAGGCAGAGAGGGGGGTAGAGAGAGAGGGGGGGCAGAGAGGGGGGTAAAGAGAGAGGGAAGGGGAAAGAAAAAAAAGTATATTTTGGGTCTTTCATTTAAAAAGGGGGGGGGTTACATTAAGCAAAGCATAACAAAAAAAAACGAAATGATGAACGTAGCAAAGTGCCGACTACACCGGGAGAGGGTGGGGGGAGAGGGTGGGGGGAGAGGGTGGGGGGAGAGGGTGGGGGGAGAGGGTGGGGGGAGAGGGTGGGGGGGAGAGGGGGGGGAGAGGGGGGGGAGAGGGTGGGGGGAGAGGGCGGGGGGAGAGGGCGGGGGGAGAGGGTGGGGGGAGAGGGTGCTCGTCTCTCGTGGCTCTGGGTGCCGGCGGTGAAATACCACTACTCTGATCGTTTTTTCACTTACCCTGTGAGGCGGGGAGGCGAGCCCCGCGGGGGGCCCTCGCCTCTGGCACCAAGTGCCTCTGGCACCCAAACACCGTTTGCGGTGCCGGGCACAACCCGCTCCGGGGACAGTGTCTGGTGGGGAGTTTGACTGGGGCGGTACACCTGTCAAACGGTAAGGCAGGTGTCCTAAGGCGAGCTCAGGGAGGACAGAAACTAACACCAAGGGGCTGAAGTATATAAAATTTAATAAATATCGAATATAAAATAGCTTTAAGATATAATTTTAAAATAAAAAATACAAATAGGTTAGCATAGTTAATATCGGCAAGGTGTCATTATGTAGATAAAATGTTAACAGGCCAGCAGCAGATGGGAAGAAACTGTCTTTATGGCGTGAGGTTTTGGTCCTGATGGACCGAAGCCTTCTGCCGGAGGGGAGTAGCTGAAACAAAGAGTGTCCAGGGTGGGAGGAATCGGCCACAATCTTCCTCGCTCGCCTCATGGTCCTTGTCGTGTGCAGATCCTCGAGGGTTGGTAGATTGCAGGCAATTACCTTCTCAGCAGTGTGGATGATACGCTGCAGTCTGCTCTTGTCCTTGGCAGTTGCAGCAGCGTACCAGCCGGTTATGGAGGAGGTGAGGATGGATTCAATGATCGCTGTATAGATTTACACCATCATTGTCTTTGGCAGGTTGAATTTCTTCAGCTGCCGTAGAAAGTACATCCTCTGTGGAGCTCTCTTGGTGAGGGAGCTGATGTTCAGTTCCCACTTGAGGTCCCGGGAGAGAATAGTGCCCAGGAAGCGGAAGGACTCTACAATATTGACTGGGGAGTCTAGCAGGGTGATGGGGGTGAGTGGGGCTGTATTCTTCCTGAAGTCCACAACCATCTCAACTGTCTTTAGAGCATTTAGCTCTAAGTTGTTCTGGCTACACCAGGTCACCAGGTTGTCAGCTTCCCACCTATAGTCAGACTCATCCCCACCAGAGATCAGCCCAATGAGGGTGGTGTCGTCCGACAAACTTCAAGAGTTTGACGGACAGATGATTGAGGTGCAGCTGTTGGTATACAGGGAGAAGAGCAGTGGGGAAAGGACGGAGCCCTGAGGAGTTCCGGTGCTGATGGACCTGGAGTCAGAGACTTCTGTTCCCAGCTTAACGCACTGCTTCCTGTCAGACAGGAAGTCTGTGATCCACCTGCAGGTGGAGTAGGGCACGTTCAGCTGGAAGAGCTTGTCCTGAAGAAGGGCAGGGATGATGGTGTTGAAGGCAGAGCTGAAGTCCACAAACAGGATCCTGGCGTAGGATGCTGGGGCGTCCAGATGCCCCCCTCTCTCTCCCCCCGGCCCCCCTCTCTCTCCCCCCGGCCCCCCTCTCTCTCCCCCCGGCCACCCTCTCTGTGCCCCCGGCCCCCCTCTCTCTGCCCCCGGCCCCCCTCTCTCTGCCCCCGGCACCCCTCTCTTTCCCCCCGGCCCCCTTCTCTCTGCCCCCGGCCCCCCTCTCTCTCCCCCCGGCCCCCCTCTCTCTCCCCCCGGCCGCCCTCTCTCTCCCCCCGGCCCCCCTCTCTCTGCCCCCGGCCCCCCTCTCTCTCCCCCCGGCCCCCCTCTCTCTCCCCCCGGCCCCCCTCTCTCTCCCCCCGGCCCCCCTCTCTCTCCCCCCGGCCACCCTCTCTCTCCCCCCGGCCACCCTCTCTCGCCCCCCGGCCCCCCTCTCTCGCCCCCCGGCCCCCCTCTCTCGCCCTCCGGCCCCCCTCTCTCGCCCCCCGGCCCCCCTCTCTCTCCCCCCGGCCCCCCTCTCTCTCCCCCCGGCCACCCTCTCTGTGCCCCCGGCCCCCCTCTCTCTGCCCCCGGCCCCCCTCTCTCTGCCCCCGGCCCCCCTCTCTCTGCCCCCGGCCCCCCTCTCTTTCCCCCCGGCCCCCTTCTCTCTGCCCCCGGCCCCCCTCTCTCTCCCCCCGGCCCCCCTCTCTCTCCCCCCGGCCCCCCTCTCTCTCCCCCCGGCCCCCCTCTCTCGCCCCCCGGCCACCCTCTCTCGCCCCCCGGCCCCCCTCTCTCGCCCCCCGACCCCCCTCTCTCTCCCCCGGCCCCCCTCTCTCTCCCCCCGGCCCCCCGCTCTCGCCCCCCGGCGCCCCTCTCTCGCCCCCCGGCCCCCCTCTCTCGCCCCCCGGCCCCCCTTTCTCGCCCCCCGGCCCCCCTCTCTCGCCCCCCGGCCCCCCTCTCTCGCCCCCCGGCCCCCCTCTCTCGCCCCCCGGCCCCCCTCTCTCGCCCCCCGGCCCCCCTCTCGCGCCCCCCGGCCCCCCTCTCTCTCCCCCCGGCCCCCCTCTCTCTCCCCCCGGCCCCCCTCTCTCTCCCCCCGACCCCCTCTCACTCCCCCCGGCCCCCCTCTCTCTCCCCCCGGCCCCCCTCTCTCTCCCCCCGGCCCCCCTCTCTCTCCCCCCGGCCCCCCTCTCTCTCCCCCCGGCCCCCCTCTCTCTTCCCCCGGCCCCCCTCTCTCTCCACCCGGCCCCCCTCTCTCTTCCCCCGGCCCCCCTCTCTCTGCCCCCGGCACCCCTCTCTTTCCCCCCGGCCCCCTTCTCTCTGCCCCCGGCCCCCCTCTCTCTCCCCCCGGCCCCCCTCTCTCTCCCCCCGGCCGCCCTCTCTCTCCCCCCGGCCCCCCTCTCTCTGCCCCCGGCCCCCCTCTCTCTCCCCCCGGCCCCCCTCTCTCTCCCCCCGGCCCCCCTCTCTCTCCCCCCGGCCCCCCTCTCTCTCCCCCCGGCCACCCTCTCTCTCCCCCCGGCCACCCTCTCTCGCCCCCCGGCCCCCCTCTCTCGCCCCCCGGCCCCCCTCTCTCGCCCTCCGGCCCCCCTCTCTCGCCCCCCGGCCCCCCTCTCTCTCCCCCCGGCCCCCCTCTCTCTCCCCCCGGCCACCCTCTCTGTGCCCCCGGCCCCCCTCTCTCTGCCCCCGGCCCCCCTCTCTCTGCCCCCGGCCCCCCTCTCTTTCCCCCCGGCCCCCTTCTCTCTGCCCCCGGCCCCCCTCTCTCTCCCCCCGGCCCCCCTCTCTCTCCCCCCGGCCCCCCTCTCTCTCCCCCCGGCCCCCCTCTCTCGCCCCCCGGCCACCCTCTCTCGCCCCCCGGCCCCCCTCTCTCGCCCCCCGACCCCCCTCTCTCTCCCCCGGCCCCCCTCTCTCTCCCCCCGGCCCCCCGCTCTCGCCCCCCGGCGCCCCTCTCTCGCCCCCCGGCCCCCCTCTCTCGCCCCCCGGCCCCCCTTTCTCGCCCCCCGGCCCCCCTCTCTCGCCCCCCGGCCCCCCTCTCTCGAACCCCGGCCCCCCTCTCTCGCCCCCCGGCCCCCCTCTCTCGCCCCCCGGCCCCCCTCTCGCGCCCCCCGGCCCCCCTCTCTCTCCCCCCGGCCCCCCTCTCTCTCCCCCCGGCCCCCCTCTCTCTCCCCCCGACCCCCTCTCACTCCCCCCGGCCCCCCTCTCTCTCCCCCCGGCCCCCCTCTCTCTCCCCCCGGCCCCCCTCTCTCTCCCCCCGGCCCCCCTCTCTCTCCCCCCGGCCCCCCTCTCTCTTCCCCCGGCCCCCCTCTCTCTCCACCCGGCCCCCCTCTCTCTTCCCCCGGCCCCCCTCTCTCTGCCCCCGCCCCCCTCTCTCTGCCCCCGGCCCCCCTCTCTCTGCCCCCGGCCCCCCTCTCTCTGCCCCCGGCCCCCCTCTCTCTGCCTCCCGGCCCCCCTCTCTCTCCCAACCGGCCCCCTTCTCTCTGCCCCCGGCCCCCCTCTCTCTCCCCCCGGCCCCCCTCTCTCTCCCCCCGGCCCCCCTCTCTCTCCCCCCGGCCCACTCTCTCTCCCACCGGCCCCCCTCTCTCTCCCCCAGGCCCCCCTCTCTCTCCCCCCGGCCCCCTCTCTCTCCCAACCGGCCCCCCTCTCTCTCCCCCCGGCCCCCCTCTCTCTCCCCCCAGCCCCCCTCTCTCTCCCCCCGGCCGCCCTCTCTCTCCCCCCGGCCGCCCTCTCTGTCCCCACTGCCCCCCTCTCTTTCCCACGGCCCCCCTCTCTCTCCTCCCAGCCCCCCTCTCTATCCCCCCGGCCACCCTCTCTCTCCCCCCGGCCCCCCTCTCTCTGCCCCCGGCCCCCCTCTCTCTCCCCCCGGCCCCCCTCTCTCTTCACACGGCCCCCCTCTCTCTCCACACGGCCCCTTTCTCTCTCCCCACCGCCCCCCTCTTTCTCCCCACGGCCCCCCTCTCTCTCCCCACGGCCCCCCTCTCTCTCCCCACGGCCCCCCTCTCTTTCCCCGCGGCCCCCCTCTCTCTCCCCCCGGCCCCCCTCTTTCTCCCCACGGCCCCCCTCTCTCTCCCGCCGGCCCCCCTCTCTCACCCCCGGCTCCCCTCTCTCTCCCCACGGCCCCCCTCTCTCTCCCCCCGGCCCCCCTCTCTCTCCCCCCGGCAACCCTCTCTCTCCGCCGGCCCCCCTCTCTCTGCCCCCGGCCCCCCTCTCTCTGCCCCCGGCCCACCTCTCTCTGCCCTCGGCCCCCCTCTCTCTGCCCCTGGCCCCCCTCTCTCTGCCCCCGGCCCTCCTCTCTCTCCCCACGGCCACCCTCTCTCTCCCCACGGCCCCCCTCTCTCTCCCCACGGCACCCCTCTCTCTCCCACCGGGCCCCTCTCTCTCGCCCTGGCCCCCCTCTCTCTCCCCCTGCCCCCCTCTCTCTCCCCCCG
This sequence comes from Petromyzon marinus, assembly GCF_048934315.1. Classification (NCBI taxonomy): domain Eukaryota; kingdom Metazoa; phylum Chordata; class Hyperoartia; order Petromyzontiformes; family Petromyzontidae; genus Petromyzon; species Petromyzon marinus. The sequence goes on from NW_027422735.1 coordinate 250,050, forward strand.
GCCCCCCTCTCTCTCCCCACGGCCCCCCTCTCTCTCCCCACGGCCCCCCTCTCCCCACGGCCCCCCTCTCTTTCCCCGCGGCCCCCCTCTCTCTCCCCCCGGCCCCCCTCTTTCTCCCCACGGCCCCCCTCTCTCTCCCGCCGGCCCCCCTCTCTCTCCCCCCGGCTCCCCTCTCTCTCCCCACGGCCCCCCTCTCTCTCCCCACGGCCCCCCTCTCTCTCCCCCCGGCCCCCCTCTCTCTCCCCGCGGCAACCCTCTCTCTCCCCCGGCCCCCCTCTCTCTGCCCCCGGCCCCCCTCTCTCTGCCCCCGGCCCACCTCTCTCTGCCCTCGGCCCCCCTCTCTCTGCCCCTGGCCCCCCTCTCTCTGCCCCCGGCCCTCCTCTCTCTCCCCACGGCCACCCTCTCTCTCCCCACGGCCCCCCTCTCTCTCCCCACGGCCCCCCTCTCTCTCCCCACGGCACCCCTCTCTCTCTCCACGGCCCACTTCTCTCTCCCCACGGCCCCCCTCTCTCTCCCACCGGGCCCCCTCTCTCTCGCCCTGGCCCCCCTCTCTCTCCCCCTGCCCCCCTCTCTCTCCTCCCGGCCCCCCTCTCTCTGCCCCCGGCCCCCCTCTCTCTGACCCCGGCCCCCCTCTCTCTCCCCCTGGCCCACCTCTCTCTGCCCCCGGCCCCCCTCTCTCTGCCCCCGGCCCCCCTCTCTCTCCCCACGGCCCCCCTCTCTCTCCCCCCGGCCCCCTCTCTCTCCCACCGGCCACCCTCTCTCTCCCCCAGGCCCCCCTCTCTCTCCCCCCGGCCCCCCTCTCTCTCCCCCGGCCCGCTTCTCTCTCCCCCCGGCCCCCTTCTCTCTGCCCCCGGCCCCCCTCTCTCTCCCCCCGGCCCCCCACTCTCTCCCCCCGGCCCCCCACTCTCTCCCACTGGCCCCCCTCTCTCTCCCACCGGCCCCCCTCTCTCTCCCCCCGGCCCCCCTCTCTCTCCCCCCGGCCCCCCTCTCTCTCCCCCCGGCTGCCCTCTCTGTCCCCACTGCCCCCCTCTCTTTCCCACGGCCCCCCTCTCTCTCCCACCGGCCCCCCTCTCTCTACCCCCGGCCCCCCACTCTCTCCCACTGGCCCCCCTCTCTCTCCCACCGGCCCCCCTCTCTCTCCCCCCGGCCCCCCTCTCTCTCCCCCCGGCCCCGCTCTCTCTCCCCCCGGCCCCCCTCTCTCTCCCCCCGGCCGCCCTCTCTGTCCCCACTGCCCCCCTCTCTTTCCCACGGCCCCCCTTTCTCTCCTCCCAGCCCCCCTCTCTCTCCCCCCGGCCCCCCTCTCTCTCCCCACGGCCCCCCTCTCTCTGCCCACGGCCCCCCTCTCTCTCCCCACGGCCCCCCTCTCTCTCCCCACGGCCCCCCTCTCTCTCTCCACGGCCCCCCTCTCTCTCCCCACGGCCCCCCTCTCTCTCCCACCGGCCCCCCTCTCTCTCGCCCCGGCCCCCCTCTCTCTCCCCTCGGCCCCCCTCTCTATCCCCCCGGCCCCCCTCTCTCTCCCCCCAGCCCCCCTCTCTCTCCCCACGGCCCCCCTCTCTCTCCCCCCGGCCCCCCTCTCTCTCCCCGCGGCAACCCTCTCTCTCCCCCGGCCCCCCTCTCTCTGCCCCCGGCCCCCCTCTCTCTGCCCCCGGCCCACCTCTCTCTGCCCTCGGCCCTCCTCTCTCTCCCCACGGCCACCCTCTCTCTCCCCACGGCCCCCCTCTCTCTCCCCACGGCCCCCCTCTCTCTCCCCACGGCCCCCCTCTCTCTCCCCACGGCACCCCTCTCTCTCTCTCCACGGCCCACTTCTCTCTCCCCACGGCCCCCCTCTCTCTCCCACCGGGCCCCCTCTCTCTCGCCCTGGCCCCCCTCTCTCTCCCCCTGCCCCCCTCTCTCTCCCCCCGGCCCCCCTCTCTCTGCCCCCGGCCCCCCTCTCTCTGACCCCGGCCCCCCTCTCTCTCCCCCTGGCCCCCCTCTCTCTGCCCCCGGCCCCCCTCTCTCTGCCCCCGGCCCCCTTCTCTCTCCCCACGGCCCCCCTCTCTCTCCCCCCGGCCCCCTCTCTCTCCCACCGGCCCCCCTCTCTCTCCCCCAGGCCCCCCTCTCTCTCCCCCCGGCCCCCCTCTCTCTCCCCCCGGCCCGCTTCTCTCTCCCCCCGGCCCCCTTCTCTCTGCCCCCGGCCCCCCTCTCTCTCCCCCCGGCCCCCCTCTCTCTCCCCCCGGCCCCCCACTCTCTCCCACTGGCCCCCCTCTCTCTCCCCCCGGCCCCCCTCTCTCTCCCCCCGGCCGCCCTCTCTGTCCCCACTGCCCCCCTCTCTTTCCCACGGCCCCCCTCTCTCTCCTCCCAGCCCCCCTCTCTCTCCCCCCGGCCCCCCTCTCTCTCCCCACGGCCCCCCTCTCTCTGCCCACGGCCCCCCTCTCTCTCCCCACGGCCCCCCTCTCTCTCCCCACGGCCCCCCTCTCTCTCTCCATGGCCCCCTTCTCTCTCCCCATGGCCCCCCTCTCTCTCCCACCGGCCCCCCTCTCTCTCACCCCGGCCCCCCTCTCTCTCCCCTCGGCCCACCTCTCTATCCCCCCGGCCCCCCTCTCTCTCCCCCCAGCCCCCCTCTCTCTCCCCCCGGCTCCCCTCTCTCTCCCCCCAGCCCCCCTCTCTCTGC